>NC_068309.1:5876790-5900706 GCF_025860055.1 Xyrauchen texanus | reverse complement strand
AAAGTCAAAACTTTTGAAACACTTGACTGAAATATTTCTCATGATCTTAAAAATATTTTGATCTGAAGGTGTATGCTTAAATATTTTAAATTCATTTTGTTGACAAAAATATAATTGGGCCACCATATTAATTTATTTCATTATAAAACTAAAATGTAATAATAAAAAAGTTTTTGAAATTGATTACTTGGACCAAATAATAAAGAAAAGTAGCCAATAAGTGCCCAACATAGATGGGAACTCCTTCAGTACTGTTTAAAAAGCATCCCAGTTTGATTCCTCAAGAAGTTGCTTGAGAAAAAGTCAAGAGTTCATTTCTAGGCAAAGTGTGACTTTAAAGATGCTAAAATATAACACAGTTTTGATTTATTTTGGATTTTGTTTAGTTACAACATAATTCCCATATTTCCATTTATGTTATTCCATAGTTTTGATGACTTTACTATTATTCTAAAATGTGAAAAATAAAAAATAATCATTATAATAAAAAATGAGTAAGTGTTTCAAAACTTTAGACCGGCAGTGTAGGTGTGTATTTTAGGAATAGAACCTTAGACCTAGATAAACAAAGGGGAGAATTACTTCATAAGGAACTTAAAGGTTTAAGTCAAACATGACTTTGTGTAATTTATATTATGGATTAAAGGTAAAAATCTGAATCCTCATTCCAGCTCCCTTTTATACCCATATGTCGGGGGCAGTGGCATGCAAATTCTACTTGCCAATTCTCATTGGACTTTTCTCAAAGATCTGAAGGTGCATAGGTGGAAATCGCTGGGGGACGGCAGGGTCAGGACCCCCTATCTGAGGGTTGTCCCCCTAAAATATCATTAAAATATGTGTATTGCAAATAATATAATGATATATTCTTAAAATAATTGTTTAAGAAATAAAATAATACAAATGCAAACGGGCAACAACAAAAAAACCCTTGGTGTCCCCTTCAAAAATTGCTCTTGAGAATTGTTATGTTTATTGTCCCCCCAACATTTTGATGAAATTTTCGCCCCTGTGAAGGTGTCTCGGGTTCTCAAGATCGACCCATAGTGTCACTTCATCGACACAACATCGAGTGAGTGATAGAAGGGGAACAGAAGTTCTTTTATTCATAAATCATATAATGTAACTTGTATTTGGGTGGAATGTATCCTACTGCACCCTTAAAATCAAGTAAACTAGTGTGCTGTTTTAAACAACTTAATATACAATAAATATATAACCAATAAGTAATCATTTTGAAATGTAACTACATACAGCACAACTATTCTGCTCCAAGCTCTTAGCCAGCAACACCACATTATTTGTTTTAGTTAATCTAAAGAGTTTCAACTACTAAACTTAAAGTCCACAGTGTTGCTTAATCACCAGTTAGACCAGCATGGATATTTGAGCATGCCACATACTGTTTCTAGGAAATCTGTACTTTAAGTTTCATTTACTCTGAAATGAAGTGTTGCACCCAATGCGATTCCAATGTGAACATTTTGAGTAGCTAGATGTTGCATGGTCATAGGTTTTGAAAGGCTCAAAAAGGCAGTTTTGCAATATTTGTAGTATTTTTGGAAGAATCATTCTGTGGAAGAATAAACAAAGTACAGAAAAAACATATTTTGTTATGATATATAATATTTTAAAAATATATGTGGATATTCAGTTTTCCAAATGCTAGACACATTTCACATAGAAAATACTGAATCTATTATACAATGTCATAATCCAAGATTCTGTGTGTGATGCAGATTTTAAGAGGTTGCTATAAAAGAAATGCAGTTTCATCAAATATCTTTTTCAAATACAGTTTTACCGAATAGGTTTGTAAAGTCCCTGAACTTCTTTAGGAAATATCGATTTTGAACATTTTACATAGATCAGTAAATTGTGAAAATGCAATATTTTGTAAAAAAAAAAAAAAGAAAAAAAGAATTCTGTTATCAAAAAATAAGCAAGGAACAGGCTGTATTTAGTAAGGCATATAATGAAAACTAAATCTGCACATTCTGTTCTGGTGGGTTTGTTCTCTGTATAAGCTGTGTGTTGCCAAAACAGTGATTTTTGCATATTGCCCCCTGGAGAAAATAGGTGGTACTCCTTAACTGTGTAACCGGTCCTGCTCGAACCGCTCCCCGCGGGATTCAAACCGGTGTCAGCATTATATTATTTTATATATGCTACTGTAAAGGTTATGATTTCCATTTTTTCCACAGAAAAAACACTTCACAACATCAAGCCAAATCAAGAACACTTTCCAGGAGGTAGGTGTATCATTATCAATGTCTACAATCAAGAGAAGATTTCATGAAGGGAAATACACAAGGTGTAAACCACTGGTAATCCTCAAGAATAGGAAGGCCAGATTAGACTGTTCAGAAAAAAGCCTGCCAAGTTCTTGAACACTTCTTTGGACAGATATTACTAAGATGAACTTTTACCAGAATCATGTTTTGCTCCAGATTCCTGGTGAAAGGACCACTAGAGGCACTACAATAATGGCGCATTTCATTCACTTTTACAACTCGCTGGTACTGTGGCTGTTTAGGACTTTATAAACATGTATTTTGCGTTCCCCTTCTGTCACTCACTCAACGTTGTGTCTATGTAGTGACACTCAGGGTCGCTTCTGAGAGCCCCATTCATCTTTGATCTTTGAGAAAACCATTGAAAATTGGCAGGTGGAATTTGCATGCCACTCCCCCGGACATACGGGTATATAAGGAGCTGGCATACAAACACTCATTTAGACTACTTCTTCAGAGCCGAGCGGTAGTATTTCACTGAGCTGAACTACTCTGCCAAAGCCTTCATCTCTCTTGCTCTTACGAGGTTCGCTGGTTCTATGGTGCATTTCAGCGGTCCTCCCCCTCTCGCACTGGTGTTGAGCAGAGAATTTCCCCTGGGCGCTTCAGCAGTAAAAGAGAATAATAATAAAAAAAAGAGTATATTTTCTTGCTAAAAGAGTGGCACACACGAAAGCATCTTTTTCAAGTTCTGTGTATTATTCCTGGTTGCGGTCGATATCTCTCTGCCTCTGATGGCCACGATCGTTGTCTCACGTGTTTGGGTGCTACCCACATGGAGTCGGCTTTCTTGGATGGTTCATGCCGTCATTGCAAGGGTATGACCATGGCTACGTTGCGGTCACTGCTTTCCTTCGTCAGAGGGAAAGCCACCCCAGTGGCTCCCTGTCGCAGTCCTTCTACCTACGGGTATGAGCGGAGTTGGTTAGCACTGGGTGCGATCTGGGGACCTCGATGGGAGCCTTTCTGCTGGGAAATCCCCCATGGACCTCCCATTCCCCGGCATGATTGTATGCCCTGGTTGATTTTTGGGACGAGACCTCAGGCCTGCCTCACGGCCCCGTTCCTTTCTTCCAGGAGGTGCATGAGGAACTTACACGGCCGTGACTGGCACCTTTTACTGCCCGAACCCGATCTACAAACTCCTCTGCTCTCACTATCTCTACGGCGGGGCGACAAGGGGGTACTCAGTGATTCCTTAGGTGGACGAGGTGGTCACAGTGCACTTCTGCCCGCAGATCGCTGCCACCTGGCACAGTCGCCTGAGGCTCCCGTCCAGGGCCTGTAGGCTTACGTCGTCAATGGCGGCTAAGGACTAATGTGCTGCTGAACGTGCAGCCTCCGCCCTGCATGCCATGGCACTCCTGCAGGTGCACCAAGCCAAGGTACTGAAAGATCTGCACGAGGGTAGTCCTGACCCGGGACTAATGCAGGAGCTGCGCTCGGCGACCAATCTCTTTTCTCGGTATGGAGTTAGACTCTGTCTCAATGAGAGCACTCCTCACGGACGAGCGTGCGCGGTCAGTGCTGAACTGTCTGCGTGTTCAGGCAGAATATTGCGGTCCCACTGAAATCTTTTCAGAGGCTCCTGGGGCATATGGCTTCCTCGGCGGCCGCCACGGCACATGGGTTGATACATTCGAGACTACTCCAGCTCTGGCTTCGGCCTGAGTTGCGAGATGGGAATGGCACCGCGGCACACACCACGTGGGGTCGATTCGGTCAAGCACAGGTAGACCTGTTCTCTTCCCGGGAATCATCCCACTGCCCGCTCTGGTATTCTTTGGCCGAGGCCACGCAGGCACACAGCTGGCTCCTGGGGCTGCGCAAGCATGCGTTTCCCCAGTGAGCCTACTTGCATAGACGCTGTGCAAGGTCAGGGAGGACGAGGAGAAAAGTCGAGCAGGTCCTAGTGAGGTGAAGACGTGCGCTCCTTCTCCCAGTTGTATTCACAAAAAAGTGTGGACCCTGGACGTTCTTCCTCCTTAGCCCGTTGGCTGGTGAGTTTTTATAGAAACTCACCGCCGGCCCAGTACGTGCGTCAATTAGGCCCTGAACTTGGGTAGGTGCTCCACATGTGTTGGTTATCCCGTCGATAACCCCATGTAATGTATTTCTACAAAAGCGTTTCCCCGTTGGTTAACTGTGTCTTCCTTGGGCAGAGGCTTCTCTGCCACCAGTCACCGTGTCTTGAAGTAACTACTCCCCCTCTTAGGTAGGGTCTACCACAGGACCCTTCCACATGACGTGCTTCCGATCAGACCATGTGTTGTATCACCACTCTAAAAATGCCCCCCCTCCTGGGTGTGGTGTGGTCTTCACGGTGTCCTCCTCTTTGGAGTGACACCCCCCGATGTGGACCATATATGGCCCCCAGCTGAACGATTTTGTTCCCTATTTGGGGAGAAAAAAAAAGACAAGAGGCCGCGGCTGGATCAGCCGGTCGTCATTTTTTGGCAGTCGACTTGTCCCCGAGGTGCAGGGGACCGTCCGAAGCCCTCAGGTGCTTTTGGGGGAGTTACGCGATGGCCAGGTGAGCAGGCAACAAGGCACACAGAGCTCTGCCCGCTTCGCACCGCCAGTCTATGTAACACACTTCAGTAGTTGTGTTGTTTTCCATGGGGACCCCTAGTGTCACTACATCGACACAACGTCGAGTGAGTGATAGAAGGGGACCATCTCGGTTAATAACATAACCTCTGTTCCCTGATGGAACCGAACTATCTGCTGAAACCAAAATCTGCTCCTCAGTGTGAAACCTGAATGAGTGTTTGTATGCCAGCTCCTTATATACCCGTATGTCCGGGGGAGTGGCATGCAAATTCCACTTGCCGATTTTTATTGTCCTTTTCTCAAAGATCAGAGATGAATGGGGCTCTCAGAAGCGACCCCTAGTTTCACTACATCGACACAACTTCTCGTTCCCTCCATCAGAGAACGGAGGTTATGTTAGTAACCAAGACGTTCTATTTCTCACACCCTGCTATGTTATTATATCAAAAGTTATTAAAAGTTATTATATTATTATATCAAAACACATTTACTCTAAGACATCATTTGAAAAACAACATGTTGTTACGCTTATATTACAGACCCACCCACCCCATTTACACCAGTGCAATTATCTTGCACTGTAGCTCACCTGATAGACTGTTGAACTTTGGACTCGGAGACTGAGGATTGAGCCCAAAAATGAAAGTGAAAGTGCCATAGAAGTGACACTGCATGACATGGTTTCTTCAGTGCTTTTCATGTTAAATTGGATTTTTAAACACTATCAGTTAGGTTTAATATCCAATTAATAGTCATCATAAAAACATCATCTGAATACAACATAATTTCACCCATTTTTGGCACCCCCCACTGGACATTTCACTGGGAAACTGCAGCCAAATGACTAATGAAACACATAATTTTGGTTTGCAAAAATGTTGCCATTGTCATGTACATTTCATAAGACCAGGCTGGACGTATCACATATCGCTGAGTTTATGTTATGGTGCAGGAGGAGGCAGACAAGGGGTTGGATCTAAGTGCGGTTAGGTTTTATTGTTATAAAAATAACTAGACAAACACTGGAACAAATCAAACGTCCACAATGGGAAAATAAAACAAAAACACGAAAGACATAAAAGAAGAACACAGGCTGGGAAACATCCACGGGTGGCAAAGATAACAAGAACATCTACATTCACATTGACAAACAACGACCGACAGAGACTGAACAAATAACCAGGGTTTAAATACAGAAAGGAACAAACAAGGGAATGAGGGACACCTGGGGAAACAATCAGGGAAAGAACCAATCATAAAAAGAAACTACAAAGGACTACAAAAACCAAACAGGAATTAAACTAAACTTCAACATAAAAGCACAAAAACAAAAGACAACAGTGAACATGACAATTTAAGGTTCGTTACTCTTAAAATAGGGCCCATGAACGTCTACAGGATTGAAATAACTTCATAAACACTCATGGTAAAATACAAAGAATTATAAACAATGTTTCCTAAATTAAACCAGATAATCATTTAGGAGTAAATTCAAACTCATATTAAAAAATTTGGTAACAAAAAAAGAGAATGTTGATGGAAACAAATTAACAAGATTATTATTAATAATAAGAAACTGGAACTATTCTGAACATTAAAGTGGTAGACAAAGACAAGGGCTAAGATGTTGCTAGTACACAAAACTCCTGTGTACGTGTGTTAGAAGACTGAGTTTTTTTACATACATTTGCTCGACCCACTCCAACTCCACCTGCTCTGAGTGAGATTTGAACCAGCGTCTCCAACATGGGAGGCAGCCACGCTAACAAGAAGTCTAAAGGCTTTGCTACTGCGCCTCTTGAGGCCAGGGGAGTGAGGTTTACATGCTGCACAGCTACCTACCAGCTGGCTACCGTTACATTCACCCCCTAAACCTCACTCGCATCTGGGTCACAGCACCACTGTAACTGGTCCTGTTCGACCCGCGCCAAGCAGGATTTGATCCGGCGTCTCCGGCATGGGAGGCAGACGCGCTAACGAGGTGGCTAAACGCTACAGCTCTAGCATCACACCTCATCCTAACCAGATGCGACGAAATGTGATGGAAGATTCCAGCGACAAGCTATCTGTCTGTCCAAACCCGTCTGGTCTGATATGCATGTTTAACAGTTTAGAGAGTATCCTAGAGAGAGATAGAAAGACACTCAATAACCTCTGTATGCATACCAATAATTAAATAGACTAACATTAAATATTCTAGATGTTTTTGTACCTCCAGTGAAAAGAATGAAAAGCAGCACAAAAGAGACTTGAAGATCCATCTTTGGTGAAGAGGAACATGAAATAACACTGTGCTCATTTCAGGGGCATTTTATAGCTGTTGACTACAAGACGTTTGGGGTTGGGCCGTGATGAGGAAATGAAATTTACAATAGACTGAAAGATCATTAATACAAACTCTACCGGTCAAAACTTTTGAAACACTTGACTGAAATATTTCTCATGATCTTAAAAATCTTTTTATCTGAAGGTGTATGCTGAAATATTTATATTCATTTTATAATTGTGCCACCATATTCATTTCTTTCATTATAAAACTAAAATGTAATAATAAAAAAAGTTTTTGAAATTGATTACTTGGACCAAATAATAAAGAAAAGTAGCCAATAAGTGCCCAACATAGATGAGAACTCCTTCAGTACTGTTTAAAAAGCATCCCATTGTGGTTCCTCAAGAAGTTGCTTGAGAAAAAGTCAAGAGTACATTTCTGCAAATTCTAGGCAAAGTGTGACTTTAAAGATGCTAAAATATAACACAGTTTTGATTTATTTTGGATTGTGTTTAGTTACAACATAATTCCCATATTTCCATTTATGTTATTCCATAGTTTTGATGACTTTACTATTATTCTAAAATGTGAAAAATAAAAAAATAATCATTATAATAAAAAATGAGTAAGTGTTTCAAAACTTTTGATCGGTAGTGTAGGTGTGTATTTTAGGAATAGAACCTTAGACCTAGATAAACAAAGGGGAGAATTACTTCAAAAGGAACTTAAAGGTTTAAGTCAAACATGACTTTGTGTAATTTATATTATGGATTAAAGGTAAAAATCTGTCGGGGGGCAGTGGCATGCAAATTCTACTCGCCAATTCTCATTGGACTTTTCTCAAAGATCTGAAGGTGTCTCGGGCTCTCAAGATCGACCCATAGTGTCACTTCATCGACACAACAGTGAGTGAGTGATAGAAGGGTAACAGAAGTTCTTTTATTCATAAATCATATCATGTAACTTGTATTTGGGTGGAATGTATCCTACTGCACCCTTAAAATCAAGTAAACTAGTGCGCTGTTTTAAACAACTTAATATACAATAAATATATAACCAATAAGTAATCATTTTGAAATGTAACTACATACAGCACAACTATTCTGCTCCAAGTTCTTAGCCAGCAACACCACATTATTTGTTTTAGTTAATCTAAAGAGTTTCAACTACTAAACTTAAAGTCCACAGTGTTGCTTAATCACCAGTTAGACCAGCATGGATGTTTGAGCATGCCACATCCTGTTTCTAGGAAATCTGTACTTTAAGTTTCATTTACTCTGAAATGAAGTGTTGCACCCAATGTGCTTCCAATGTGAACATTTTGAGTAGCTAGATGTTGCATGGTCATAGGTTTTGAAAGGCTCAATAAGGCAGTTTTGCAATATTTGTAGTATTTTTTGTGCATTTTGTAAAACAAAGCAGTTGCAAGATTGACAATAAAAGAATTTGAGGAATAACTTGAGGAATTTCATTCCGTGGAAGTATAAACCTGCGATGGACTGGCGACCTGTCCAGGGTGTCCCCCGCCTTTCGCCCAATGTTAGCTGGGATAGGCTCCAGCCCCCCGCGACCCTGTACACAGGATAAGCGGTTGACGATGGATGGATGGATGGATGGAAGTATAAACAAAGTACAGAAAAAACATATTTTGTTATGACGTTTAATATTTAAAAATATATGTGGATATTCAGTTTTCCAAATGCTAGACACATTTCACATAGAATTTACTGAATCTATTATACAAAGTCATAATCCAAGATTCTGTGTCTGATGCAGATTTTAAGAGGTTGCTATAAAAGAAATGCAGTTTAGCACCCTCTTTTTCAAATACAGTTTTACCGAATAGGTTTGTAAAGTCCCTGAACTTCTTCAGGAAATATAGATTTTGAACATTTTACATAGATCAGTAAATTGTGCAATATTTATATATATATAAAAAATTAAAAAAAGAATTCTGTTATCAAAAAATAAGCAAGGAACAGGATGTATTTAATAAGGCATATAATGAAAACTAAATCTGCACATTCTGTTCTGGTGGGTTTCTTCTCTGTATAAGCTGTGTGTTGCCAAAACAGTGATTTTTGCGTATTGCCCCCTGGAAAAAACAGGTGGTACTCCTTAACTGTGTAACCTGTCCTGCTTGAACCGCTCCCCACGGGATTAAAACCGGTGTCAGCATTACATTATTTTATATATGCTACTGTAAAGGTTATGATTTCCACTTTTTCCACAGAAAAACCACTTCACAACATCAAGCCAAATCAAGAACACTCTCCAGGAGGTAGGTGTATCATTATCAATGTCTACAATCAAGAGAAGATTTCATGAAGGGAAATACACAAGGTGTAAACCACTGGTAATCCTCAAGAATAGGAAGGCCAGATTAGACTGTTCAGAAAAAAGCCTGCCAAGTTCTTGAACACTTCTTTGGACAGATGAAACTAAGATGAACTTTTACCAGAATCATGTTTTTCTGCAGTTTCCTGGTGAAAGGACCACTAGAGGCACTACAATAATGGTGCGTTTCATTCACTTTTACAATTCGCTGGTACTGTGGCTGTTTAGGATTTTATAAACATGTATTTTGCATTCCCCTTCTGTCACTCACTCAACGTTGTGTCTATGTAGTGACACTCAGGGTCGCTTCTGAGAGCCCCATTCATCTCCAATCTTTGAGAAAAGGCCATTGAAAATTGGCGAGTGGAATTTGCATGCCACACCCCCGGACATACGGGAATATAAGGAGCTGGCATACAAACACTCATTTAGACTACTTCTTCAGAGCCGAGCGGTAGTATTTCACTGAGCTGAACTACTCTGCCAAAGCCTTCATCTTTCTTGCTCTTACGAGCTGCTGGTTCTATGGTGCATTTCAGCGGTCCTCCCCCTCTCACACTGGTGTTGTGCAGAGAATTTCCCCTGGGCACTTCAGCAGTAAAAGAGAATAATAATAAAAAAGAGAGTATATTTTCTTGCTAAAAGAGTGGCACACACGAAAGCATCTTTTTCAAGAAAAAGAGTTGGTTAGCACTGGGGCGATCTGGGGACCTCGATGGGAGCCTTTCTGCTGGGAAATCCCCCACGGACCTCCCATTCCCCGGCATGCGTGTAAATCCTCTGCTCTCACTATCTCGACAGCAGGGCGACAAGTGGGTACTCGGTGATTCCTTAGGTGGACCAGGTGGTCACAGTGCACTTCTGCCCGCAGATCGCTGCCACCTGGCACAGTCGCCTGAGGCTCCCGTCCAGGGCCTGTAGGCTTACGTCGTCATTGGCGGCTAAGGACTAATGTGCTGCTGAACGTGCAGCCTCCTCCCTGCATGCAATGGCACTCCTGCAGGTGCACCAAGCCAAGGTACTGAAAGATCTGCACGAGGGTAGTCCTGACCTGGGACTAATGCAGGAGCTGCGCTCGGCAACCAATCTCTTTTCTCGGTATGGAGTTAGCCTCTGTCTCAATGAGAGTACTCCTCACGGACGAGCTTGCGCGGTCAATGCTGAATTGTCTGTGTGTCTTCAGGCAGAATACTGCGGTCCCACTGAAATCTTTTCAGAGGCTCCTGGGGCATATGGCTTCCTCGGCGGCCACCACGGCACATGGGTTGGTGCATACGAGACCGCTCCAGCTCTGGCTTCGGGCCCGCGTCGCGAGATGGGAATGGCACTGCGGCACACACCAGGTGGAGTCGATTCGGTCAAGCACAGGTAGACCCGGGAATCATCCCACTGCCCGCTCTGGTATTCTTTGGCCGAGGCCACACTGGCACACAGCTGGCTCCTGGGGCTGCGCAAGTATGCGTTTCCCCCAGTGAGCCTACTTGCATAGACGCTGTGCAAGGTCAGGGAGGACGAGGAGCAGGTCATCCTAGTGGCTCCCTACTGGCCCACCCGGACTTGGATCTTGGACCTCACACTCCTTGCGACTCCCCTGTGGTGAAGACGTGTGCTCCTTCTGCCAGTTGCATTCACAAAAAAGTGTGGACCCTGGACATTCTTCCTCCTTAGCCCGTTAGCTGGTGAGTTTTCTTAGAAACACACCACCGGCCCAGTACGTGCGTCAATTAGGCCCTGAACTGGGGTAGGTGCTCCACATGTGTTGGTTATCCCGTCGATAACCCCATGTAATGTATTTCTACAAAAGCGTTTCCTCGTTGGTTAACTGTGTCTTCCTTGGGCAGAGCCATCTCTGCCCCCAGTCACCGTGTCTTGAAGTAACTACTCCCCCTCTTGGGTAGGGTCTACCACAGGACCCTTCCACATGATGTGCTTCCGAACAGACTTTTTAAGACCATGTGTTGTATCACCACTCTAAAGCCCTGGGCGGGGTGTGGTCTTCACGGTGTCCTCCTCTTTGGAGTGACACCCCCCGATGTGGACCATATATGGCCCCAGCTGAACGATTTCGTTCCCTATTTGGGGAGAAAAAAAGAGAAGAGGCCGCAGCTGGATCAGCCGGTCGTCATTTTTCGGCAGTCGACTTGTCCCCGAGGTGCAGGGGACCGTCTGAAACCCTCAGATGCTTTGGGGAAGTTACGCGATGGCCAGGTGAGCAAGCAACGAGGCACACAGAGCTCTGCCTGCTTCGCACCACCAGTCTATGTAACACAGTTCAGTCAGTAGTTGTGGTGTTTTCCATGGGGACCCCTAGTGTCACTACATCGACACAACGTCGAGTGAGTAATAGAAGGGGAACATCTCGGTTAATAACATAACCTCTGTTCCCTATCTGCTGAAACCGAAATCTGCTCCTCAGTCTGAAACCTGAATGAGTGTTTGTATGCCAGCTCCTTATATACCCGTATGTCCGGGGGAGTGATATGCAAATTCCAATTGCCGATTTTTATTGTCCTTTTCTCAAAGATCAGAGATGAATGGGGCTCTCAGAAGCGACCCCTAGTGTCACTACATCGACACAACTTCTTGTTCCCTCCATCAGAGAACGGAGGTTATGTTAGTAACCAAGACATTCTATTTCTCACACCCTGCTATGTTATTATATCAAATGTTATTAAAAGTTATTATATTATTATATCAAAACACATTTACTCTAAGACATCATTTGAAAAACAACATGTTGTTACGCTTGTATTACAGACCCACCCACCCCATTTACACCAGTGCAAGTAACTTGCACTGTAGCTCACCTGATAGACTGTTGAACTTTGGACTCGGAGACTGAGGATTGAGCCCAAAAATGAAAGTGAAAGTGCCATAGAAGTGACACTGCATGACATGGATGCTTCAGTGCTTTTCATGTCAAATTTGCTTTTTAAACTCTATCAGTTAGGTTTAATATCCAACTAATAGTCATCATAAAAATATCATCTGAATACAACATAATTTCACCCACTTTTGGCACCCCCCACTGGACATTTCACTGGGAAACTGCAGCCAAACGAGTAATGAAGCAAATCATTTTGGTTTGCAAAAATGTTGCAATTGCCATGTACATTTCATAAGACCAGGCTGGACGTATCGCATATCACTGAGTTTAAGGTTCGGTACTCTTAAAATAGGGCCCATGAACGTATACAGGATTGAAATAACTTCATAAACACTCATGGTAAAATACAAAGAATTATAAACAATGTTTCCTAAATTAAACCGATAATCACTTAGGAGTAAATTCAAACTCATATTAAAAACTTTGGTAACAAAAAAAGACAATGTTGATGGAAACAAATTAACAAGATTATTATTAATAATAAGAAACTGGAACTATTCTGAACATTAAAGTGGTAGGCAAAGACGTTTTGCTAGTACACAAAACTCCTGTGCCTCGTGCAGAGGCCTTCTTCCTGACAGGGACCGTCACATTATCTGCACTCGCTGCCTGGGACCTGACCACGCAGAAGCTGCTTTCACTCGAGGCGGATGCCCCGAATGTGACTCCCTGGGCCTCAACGAGCCGCGCGCTCGCTTCGCCGACCGCGCGAACGAGCCTGCTACCACCGTGCTGCCGTCCCCTCTGTTCGAGCCGCGCAAGAAAAAGCGCCACTCACGGAGGCCGCCAGAGCACGCGGACTTCAGTGACGTCACGCCGGGCCAGTCCCCGCGTGCTTCACCACCACCCGAGAACTCCCCGCCGCCAGTCCAATTCACGCAGATGGACCAGCACCCCTCCAACAGAGCGGTGGGTCTCATCTCTTTCCAATTGGCGCTGCATCCGACGACTGGCCGGGCTCGGCCTTCGACCCCGCGCCGTCGACATTAGCGGACACGAGCACGGGCACCAGCACGGTAAGAGAGTTCGCTGAACGCTTCACTGCAGCGAGCAAAACGTGTAAAACATTACCCAGTCCCCTTACATGCGGCTGGAAATGTCTGTACAGCAGTCAATGGGCCAGTCGCAGAACTCGCTCACCTGCAATCAAAGGCCGTTTTCACGGCAACACACAGAAATCACAAAAAGATTCATTTTCTGCCTGTGTCACTAAGGGGTCACGTGTCCACACTAAAGTGCGCACTCCCACATATCAATACTGTCCAAACAGTGCCGAATACTTTCCCAGCTCGAGCTGGACGCCCCATAAATGTAGATCGTGTGCCTATTTTCATGTCTCACCATTACACACAAGCACTGTTCCCACAGTTATAAACACTTCCCCAGTAAAAGCGGGAAATACTATAAATGTAGCGCGCGTGCCTGCTGTCCTGCACGCACCCCTACACACAAACACTGTATGCGTAGCCAAAAACCCCGCCGCTAGCGGGAGGCTTTATGAAAGTGGCGCGCGTGCCTACCACAGTAGATGCACCCCCACCCATAAGCGCTGCCCATACAGTTCCAAACAGATCTCTGGCTCACGAGCCAAGAAACTCCCCGCTAAGAGCGGGAAGCTTTATGGAAGTGGCGCGCGTGCCTATTACAATGTATGCACCCCCACCCGTAAACACTGTCGTTTCAAACATTTCTCCGGCCCTTGCTGCGAGCATTACGGAGATAGCGCGCACGCCTGTAATCTCACACGCACCCCTGCACTCAACAAAGCTGCTCAGCGCGCGCCCGCGCCTCTGAGAGCTGTAAGCTCAGTGTTAGCACATTTTCTGCCTGTGTCACTAAGGGGTCACGTGTCCACACTAAAGTGCGCACTCCCACAGTTACAAACACTGTATGCATGACCAAAAACACCCCGCCGCGAGCGGGAGGCTTTATGAAAGTGGCGCGCGTGCCTATTACAATGTATGCACCCCCACCTGTAAACACTGTCTATACAGTTTCAAACAGTACAGTAGATGCACCCCCACCCATAAGAGCTGCACATACAGTTTCAAACAGTTCTCTGTCTCATGCCGCAAGCATCACAGATGCGACGCGCAAGCCAAGAAACTCCCCGCTAAGAGCGGGAAGCTTTATGAAAGTGGCGCGCGTGCCTATTACAATGTATGCACCCCCACCTGTAAACACTGTCTATACAGTTTCAAACATTTCTCCAGCTCACGATGCGAGCATTACAGAGATAGCGTGCGTGCCTGTAAGCTCACACGCACCCCTGCACTCGGCACTCAACACGGCTGCTCAGCGCGCACCTGCGCCTCTGGGAGCTGTAAACTCAGTGTTAGCACAAGGCAATTTGCCGGTGGGGCCCATACGTCACTGCGACACGCCCCCAGCCAACATTCAGCCCATATCTGTGCGAGCAAAAGCCTGGGAAAAAATCCCCGACATGCCAAAATGGGTTTTGAACATAATAAAACACGGTTACTCACTTCAATTCGCTCGCAGGCCACCCCGCATTTCAGCGGTGGTCGAGACGAAAGTGAGGAAAGATGTGTCACATGTTCTACGCACCGAGGTGCTCAAACTGATAGAGAAGGGCGCTATAGAAACTGTTCCTCCCTCTATGAGCGAGGCGGGTTTTTACAGCCGCTATTTTCTCGTCCCGAAAAAGGACGGTGGCCTCCGCCCCATCCTAGATCTCAGACATCTGAACAAAGCTTTAATGATTCGCTCGTTCAGAATGTTAACAACCAAACATATCCTCGTGCAAGTTTGCCCCGGGGATTGGTTTCTATCAGTGGATTTGAAAGACGCTTACTTTCACATTCCGATAGCGCCTCATCACAGGCCTTTTCTGAGATTCGCTTTCGAGGGACAGTCATACCAGTACACAGTACTACCATTCGGCCTATCATTGTCCCCCGTACATTCACAAAATGTATGGACGCGGCACCTTCCCCCCTGAGAGAGCGGGGAGTGCGAATACTGAATTACCTCGACGATTGGCTAATCATAGCACAATCAGAGGGTCAGTTAACGACGCACAGATCTTGGATTATCAGCCATCTAGAATGCCTGGGTCTGAGAATCAATTTTGCAAAGAGTGTGCTATCCCCCAGCCAGAATATCTCTTTTCTGGGAATAGTGCTAGACTCAGTGCAGATGACAGCGCGCCTCTCATCAGAGCGCGCACTCTCTATTCGACGCCTTGCAACATCATTCAGAACGGGTGCACACGCCCCCGTCAAACGATTTCAAATAATGCTCGGTCTCATGGCCTCGGCATCAGCGGTACTCCAGCTAGGATTGTTGCACATGCGTCCTCTCCAGCGCTGGCTCAAGAGCCGTGTCCCCACTCACGCGTGGCGCTCGGGCCACTTTTTGATCAGAGCGAATCACGGCTGTATAAAAGCCCTGACGCCCTGGAAAGCCGTCAACTGGTATCAAACCGGCGTGAGTCTGGGCGTAAATACGCGGAGAAAAATGATCACGACAGATGCCTCCAAAATAGGATGGGGGCCCTTTACGAGGGCAGGCCTGTATCCGGCTTTTGGTCAAACCCGGAAAAGCGCCTACATATAAACTGTCTGGAAATGAAAGCGGTCGCCTTGGCTCTCAGAGCCCTGCTTCCGTACCTGAAAAACAAACACGTCCTGGTCCGAACGGACAACATGACGGTAGTTTCGTATATAAATCGCCAGGGTGGACTCAGGTCGAGCTCCCTGCACTCTATGGCCAGGGAGCTCATCTTATGGTCACAACACCACCTGCGCTCGCTGAGAGCAGCGCATGTGCCAGGCGCCCTGAACCAGGGAGCAGACATGCTGTCCAGAGACAAGGTTCTCCCAGGAGAATGGTCTCTCCACCCCCTGACGGTTCAGTGGTTATGGCAAAACTTTGGCTATGCAGAGGTCGACCTCTTCGCCTCCAGGGAAAACGCGCAATGCCCCCTTTTCTTCTCAAAGAGCACGGACGCGCTCGCCCAAGTCTGGCCGAGCCGCCCCTTGTATGCTTTTCCCCCGATCACGATACTACCTCAGGTCATCAGTCGGATCAGGGAAGTGAGATGTGCAGTGCTCCTGGTAGCCCCACTCTGGAACAACCAAACGTGGTTTCCAGAACTGATGCAGATGATGCAATCTGCCCCATGGCCGATTCCGTTGAGGCTAGACCTCCTCAGGCAGGCCAACGGGATGATTCTTCATCCCCGCCCCGATCTGTGGGCCCTCCATGCATGGCCCCTCAACGGGTTCCCGAGAACCTCCCCAGTGGAGTTTTGAGGAGTTGGTCGCTGCTCGTGTGGCTGACCTTCTGGCTCATAGAGTAACGCAATTTTATAGTGTTTTCTTTTAGGGTATTTGTTGTTTGGTTGTTTTTTATATATCGAGTGCATTTATCTGATTATATTCACACAGTTCATGTTATATTGAGAGGAGATTTGCGTCTTATACATGGTAGTCTACATGTGCGTCTCATTGTCGCTGATTAGTGACTGACTGTTGGAACACCGAACACCGTTTTACGATCGATATGGAGTATAGAAGACTTTTTTGGCTACTGGTCTTTCTTCATTTTTTGGAGCACATATTCTGTTTGTCAACTGGATATGATCTCCCGGAGAACCTGCGACTTGCATATTCAAGAGATTTTCTGCTGCAGCTGCGATTCCACCCTCATCAGGCTACTGTTACAGAGAGGATCCCAGAGGAAATAACACGTAAGAGGTCCATCCAGAGGGAATCTTTCCAAAAAACAAAAAGGTAACGAGAAGGGGGAAGAAAAGGGTGGAATACGAGCTAGACTCAAGCGGGAGAAATGTAAACATCGATCGCTCCCATCAGTCATAATGGCCAATGTCCGTTCTCTCCGTAACAAAATTGATGAACTGCAAGCTAACGTGAACTATATGCATCAATATAGGACTGTTTCCATTTTAGCATTTACTGAAACGTGGCTGAATAAGAATGACAATGATGACTTTTTATGTATAGATGGCTTTGGAATTCCCCTGAGACTAGACCGGGATAATGAGTCTATGGGAAAACAGCATGGCGGCGGTGTTTGTTTGTTTGTAAACACACGCTGGTGCCCAACGATTGTCGTAAGGGAGAAGTTGTGCACCCCTGACATTGAACTTTTGGCTGTATCTCTACGCCCTTTTTATTTGCCCAGGGAATTTCCACAGCTTTTTTTTATATTGGTTTATATTCATCCGAGAGCAAACGCTACTTCAGCCATAGAGCATATTAAGAGCACCTTAGATAGACTGGAATTAATATCTCCAGATTCTCCCAAATTTATTCTGGGTGATTTTAACCATTGTGTGGCAGAAAAATCCTTGAAAGGTTTTCAACAGTATGTCACATGTACTACCCGTCTGGGAAAAATATTGGATAAATGTTACGGCTCAGTTTCAGGTGCATATAGATCAATTGCTCTTCCTCCACTGGGTTCTGCTGACCATTGCACTGTATTACTGGCACCAGCCTATTTGCCTGTTATAAGGAGAACAGAGAAGGTTGTAAAGGTTATTATACAATGGACTAATGATAGCATTGATAGATTGCAGGGATGCTTTGAAATAACTGATTGGAATATGCTTGCAGCTTCATCAAATGATATTAACAAGCAAGTGGATATATTAACATCGTATATCTCCTTCTGTGTGGATTACATCATTCCTACTAAGAAGGTTACCATCTTTCCGAACAATAAGCCCTGGGTAACGAAGGAACTCAAGGAAATTCTAAATAAGAAAAAGAGAGTTTTCTACACCGGCACTGAGTATGAAAAAAAGGAGGTTAAAAGAGAGGTCAAGCGTGCTATTAAATCTGCTAAACTGAAATATAAGAACAAGATTGAGCAAACATTTACTCAAGGAAACCTCCATACAGTCTGGCAGGGTCTTAAGAATATGGCAGCAGTTAATATTGCTCCCACTGCTCGTAGGCACATTCAGGTTGTAGGAAGTAGTTTAACATCTCTTCCTAACGATCTCAATTCTTTCTACACCAGATTTGAGACGGACAATACCACTCAAGTGGAAACAATAATTTCTACTTTAAAATCTGGTGACTCTGCCTTTACTATAAGTATGGAGGAGGTGGTGCAAGCTCTTAAAAAGACCAAAGTTAAATCTGCACCTGGGCCGGATACTATCTGTGGCCGAACCTTAAAATACTGTGCTGGAGCAGTTGGGGGGGTGTTTCAGACTTTATTTCAGAAATCTATGGCTATTGGTGTAGTTCCTCAACTGTGGAAACATTCCACTGTTATTCCGATACCAAAAAAGAGTTCCATAAAATCCTTAAACGATCTGAGACCTGTTGCACTCACCTCTCTTGTGATAAAGGCAATGGAGAGGATTATTAAAAACTATATCACTAAAGTAACTGTTTCACAGTTGGATCCACTTCAGTTTGCCTATCGCACAGGTAGAGGGGTTGATGATGCAAAGGTGTTTATCACAGACATTGTTCATAAGCATCTTGAGTCTCCTAATACCACAGCCAGATTTTTGTTTGCTGATTTTTCTTCGGCTTTTAATACCCTACAGTCACATATTCTTGCTGAGAAACTTATTAGTCATTTTCATCTGGAGGACAAAATTATTTTCTGGGTAATTGATTTTTTAACCAATAGGTCTCAGAGAGTGCTGGTCAATAATATCTTTTCTGACCTCCTATATACTTCAACTGGCTCTCCCCAGGGATGTGTCCTTTCACCTCTGCTCTTCATTATGTATACCGACGAATGCAGATCTACTCAACCTAATTGTCATCTGATTAAGTTTGCCGATGATACCGTTTTACTGTCTCTGCTTTCAGGCCCTTCACAGCATCATGGCCCAGCCCTTCAGGAATTTGTTGAGTGGTGTGACATTTCCTGTTTGGAGCTTAACTTGAATAAGACTAAAGAGATGGTAGTAACCTTTTCTAATAAGCAGAGGCAGGTGGCTATGGCAGCATCTACTGTTATTCACGGGAAGCCTATAGAGATTGTCAAGGAGTACAAGTATTTTTGACAATCTGTTCAAATTTACTTCCAATACAGAGGAGATACTGAAGAAATGCCAGCAGCGGCAGTATCTTTTAAGGAAGCTCAATTCCTTTGGAGTTAGTAAGATCTTGCTCACTATGTTCTACTACTCCTACATTGAAAGTGTCATTACATTTTCCATCGTCTGCTGGTTTCATTCTATAAGCCTCCAAAATAGAAATAGTCTGGAGCGCACAGTTAAAGTCTGCTCAAAAATTATTGGACTCCCTATTAGGGCTCTTTCTATTATAAGTGAACAGCAAACGCTGAGGTTGGCTGGAAGGATCTTGCGAGACACATCACATGTAATGTTCTCTGTTTTTGAGTGGCTTCCTTCACGGCGACGGCTTCGTTGTCCATGTTGTAGGACACAAAGGAGGAAGGCAACCTTTGTTCCCAAATCGGTGCAGCTTTTAAATTCTCAACCGTCTCTAGCCCTCTTGTTTATTATGTCTTGATTTAATTATTTTTTAATATATATATTAGGTATTCATTAATATGTATTTTATGTACACTGTGTTATTTATTTAATGTAGGATGTTATAATGTATAATGTTTACGTTACTCTATGTGGCCTTATTAATTGCCCCTTGGGGACAAATAAAGTGTTTTGAAATTGAAATTGGAAATTGAGAACCATCACTGAGGCGCGAGCACCCTCTACGAGGCACTTATATGCCCAAAAGTGGAAAGTGTTCAGTGAATGGTGTGATACCAAGAGCTTGAACCCCAAATCGTGCGAGATACCAAGTGTACTCGCCTTTTTGCAAGAGCTGCTGGAGGCGGGCCGCACACCCTCCACGCTCAAAGTCTATGTGGCTGCCATAGCAGCGTCACACAATCCTGATAAAGGACATTCATTAGAGAAAAACGACCTAATCATTCGTTTCCTAAGAGGCGCTAGGAGGATGAACCCTCCTCGCCCCCCCCTCGGTGCCGATCAGGTTTTCACCTGCTTCTGAAGCGGTTTTGTGCGTCCGACGAGCGGTCTGTATGCTGGAATTAACATAACAGAGATGTGGTCTGAGTAGCCGAGGTGGGGGCGGGGCTCCGCCCGGTACGCGCCTGGGATGTTTGTGTAAACAAGATCAAGCGCATTCGCCCCTCTCATTGCAAAGTCGCAAAGTAAGATCCAAGATGGCGGCGCAGTAGCACGCAGCGGCCACTCCGGATCCACAATGGTGCTATTTTTGTTAAAAAAGCCTGACTTTTGCAACACATGGACATCGGAGCAACCGGTGTTCGTGTCTACCATCGCCAGACACTACTGAAATATAAGACTCATGCAAAAACCAAGCTGCATGATGACCTGCAGGAGGCGCTACGCATACTCGGCTTGCTGTGGAGACCAGGCCTCCAGCCCTCGGCGTCGCCTGATGCCGGTGGCCGGGGGAGAGGACGTCGTAAGCGGTGTGCGAGAAAGCGGATGCGCGGAAAGAGGGCGGGGGTCCATGCTAGGCTAAAAACAAACCCTAGCCGGCCGGCTCTCCCGTCTATCCTGCTCTCAAATGTTTGCTCCCTGGACAATAAACTGGACTATATCCGACTCCAGCAGGCTACGCAGCGTGAGTTTAGAGACTGCTGCGTCTTTGTTTTCACGGAGACGTGGCTCAGCGACAGAGTTTCGGAGGCCGCCATTCAGCTAGACGGGCTCGCCTCGTTTCGTGCCGACAGAAATACAGCTCTCTGCGGTAAGACTCGCGGTGGTGGCTTGTGTGTTTACATCAACACGGAATGGTGCAAGAACTCTATGCTAGTCTCTACTGTTCATCGCTGTTGGAGCTTGTGACTGTTAGATGCAGACCTTTTTATCTACCACGGGAATTCACCACTGTTTGCATAACCGGAGTTTACATTCCCCAAGCTAACGCTAAGGAAGCGCTCTGTGAACTGTATGGGGCTATAAGCTGAACTGCAGAACGCTCACCCCGACGGACTGTTTATTGTCGCCGGAGATTTCAACCATGCAAATCTCAAGACAGTGCTCCCTAAATTCCATCAGTATGTGGACTTTGCAACGAGAGGGGCGAACGCGCTTGATCTTGTTTACACAAACATCCCAGGCACGTACCGGGCGGAGCCCCGCCCCCACCTCGGCTACTCAGACCACATCTCTGTTATGTTAATTCCAGCATACAGACCACTCGTCAGACGCACAAAACCGCTTCAGAAGCAGGTGAAAACCTGGCCAGCAGGAGCCATCTCTGCTCTTCAGGACTGTTTTGAGTGTACTGACTGGCACATGTTCAGGGAGGCTGCAACATATGGCGATACCAACTTGGAGGAATACACAGCATCAGTGACCAGCTACATCAGCAAGTGCATTGATGATGTCACTTTCTCCAAGACCATCACCACACGCTCCAACCAGAAGCCGTGGATGACTGCAGAGGTGCGCACGCTGCTGAGGTCCCGAGACTCCGCCTTCAGAGCAAGCTAAGAACAGCTAGGGCCAAACTGTCACGGGCAATCAGAGAGGCAAAGCGCGCACACGCCCAGAGAATCCACAGTCACTTCCAGGACAGCGATGACACGCGGCGCATGTGGCAGGGCATCCAGGCCATCAAAAACTACAGGACAACATCAGTTGCCTGTGACAAAGATGCCTCCCTTCCAGATGCGCTGAACGACTTCTATGCTCGGTTTGAAGTGCAGAACGACGTGATGGCGAGGAAGTCCACCCCTCCTCCCAACGACCAGGTGCTCTGTCTTACCACGGCAGATGTGAGGAAAACTCTACGTAGAGTCAACCCACGGAAGGCTGCTGGACCAGACAACATTCCTGGCAGAGTGCTCAGAGGATGTGCAGACCAGCTAGCAGATGTTCTTACCGACATCTTCAACATCTCTCTGAGCAGCGCCGTCGTTCCAACGTGCTTCAAGGCCACCACCATCATCCCCATGCCAAAGAAGTCTTCAGTGTCCTGCCTCAACAACTACCGTCCCGTCGCACTTACACCCATCATCATGAAGTGCTTCGAGAGGCTCGTCATGAGGCAGATTAAGACCCAGCTGCCCCCCTCACTAGACCCACTGCAGTTTGTGTATCGTTCAAACCGTTCAACGGACGACGCCATCACCACAACCCTCCATCTGGCCCTCACCCACCTAGACAATAAGGACTCATACATTCGAATGCTGTTCATAGATTTCAGCTCAGCATTCAACACAATCATTCCCCAGCACCTGATTGGAAAGCTGAACCTGCTGGGCCTGGACACCTCCCTCTGCAACTGGATCCTGGACTTCCTGACTGGGAGACCTCAGTCAGTCCGGATCGGGAACAGCATCTCCACCACCACCACACTGAGCACTGGGGCCCCCCAGGGCTGTGTGCTCAGTCCACTGCTGTTCACTCTGCTGACTCACGACTGTGCAGCAATGCACAGCTCGAATCACATCATCAAGTTCGCCGATGACCCGACCGTGGTGGGTCTCATCAGCAAGAACAACGAGTCAGCATACAGAGAGGAGGTGCAGCGGCTGACGAACTGGTGTAGAGCCAACAACCTGTCCCTGAATGTCGACAAAACAAAAGAGATGGTTGTTGACTTTAGGAGAGCACAAGGTGAACACACTCCGCTGAACATCGACGGCTCCTCTGTGGAGATCGTCAAAAGCACCAAATTCCTTGGTGTTCACTTGGCGGAGAACCTCACCTGGTCCCTCAACACCAGCTCTATCACCAAGAAAGCCCAGCAGCGTCTCTACTTTGTTCGAAGGCTGAGGAAAGCACATCTCCCAACCCCCATCCTCACTACATTCTATAGAGGGACTATTGAGAGCATCCTGAGCAGCTGCATCACTGCCTGGTTTGGGACTTGCACCGCTTCGGACCGCAAAGCCCTGCAGAGGATAGTGAGGACAGCTGAGAAGATCATTGGGGTCTCTCTTCCCTCCATCAAAGACATTTACAAAAAACACTGTATCCGCAAAGCAACCAGCATTGTGGACGACCCCACACACCCCTCACACAAACACTTTACCCTCCTCCCGTCTGGCAAGAGGTACCGAAGCATTCGGGCCCTCACGGCCAGACTGTGTAACAGCTTCTTCCCCCAAGCCATCAGACTCCTCAATACTCAGAGACTGGTTTGACACACACGTGTCCTGAGTTGCACTTTAATTACTGTCACTTTATAACTGTCTGCTACCTCAATAACTGCTATGTGCATAGAATATTATCTCATAGTATGTTATGTTTAGATTTTTAGAAACTGTCATCTTTTTGCACTACTGAGTACTGGTCGGCGCTGCACTGTCTATTGTCCTGTTCATTGTCAGTAATTTGTTGTACTGTCCTGTACTTTTTGCACATGTTTGCACGTGCACTTTATATAGGTATATGTAGGTTTTTTTATATAGGTATTTTATTTCGTTGTGTTGTCTCATGTGGTCCTGTGTTGGTCCTTTGTTGTTTTTATGTAGCACCATGGTCCTGGAGGAACGTTGTCTCGTTTTGCTGTGTACTGTACTAACTGTATATGGTTGAAACGACAATAAAAACCACTTGACTTGACTTGATCTGGGACCTGGCTACG
>NC_068309.1:5845040-5876290 GCF_025860055.1 Xyrauchen texanus | reverse complement strand
CGGCACAGACGGGGCACTCAAGGAAACACCCTGAGGACGCGTTCATTGTAACCGGGGACTTTTAACAAAGCCAATTTGAAATCAATCACACCAAAATACCAGTTGTAGGAGGAGTTGTATCTAGTATGGGAGCTGCTTCTTTTTTCTCTGTTTTCTTTCTACAGAATATTAGATTCGGCTGGGGCCTAAAAATGCTCATAAAATGCACCGGGAAGGCATTCTTTTCCTTTCCTATTCTTTCAGGTGGAAAAGACCCTGCGGAGAACACTCCCTGCTTTGAAGGGGGGGGGGGGGGGTAAATGTGGCAAATACGTAATTAGGCTCAAGGCTGCACATGGAAGAGGCGCGGTGGTAGGTCCTGGGGAGGTACTCTACTAACAGCGACAGGGGCAGAGAGGGTTCTGCCCAAGGGAGACGCGTGTCAACCGAAAGGGAGACCATACTCTGGCAGATACATAACAGGAGGTTGCCGGAGTAACGGAGACCTGTGGAGCACTTACCACAGTACAGGGATGCCTGATAGAAAGGTGCCATTGGCCAGTGCCCACGAGGATGCCAGACTCTCTTGTAGAGTGTGCTCGTATTGCCCAAAGGGGCGGGCATGGCCTGGTCCTGGTAAGCCAGCACGGTGGAGTTCACGACCCAGTGGGCAAGCCTCTGTTCGTTGACAGCATTCCCTTTCCGCTGTCCGCCAAGGCAGGGGCGTGGGAACCTTGGGCATATAGCCCGGTTTGGGGTCTCTGGATTACGTGAGAGTCTTCCGGACCGAACTCCAGGCACGTTTCACTGACAGAGAACGCTTGCATGTCCCCGACCTCTGGTGGTCTTTAATGCGACGGCCTTTAACTCGACTGACTCTAGGGGCTCGAGCGGGGCTCTCTGTAGGCCTGGAGGACCACGGAGAGGTCCCATGAGGGAAAGAGGCGCGGTCTAGGAGGGTTCAACCTTCTGGCGCCACTCAGGAACCCGATGATCAGGTCGTGCTTACCAAGAGACTTACCTTCAACGCAATCGTGGTGTGTTGCTATAGCAGCTACAATACCTTGAGAGTGGTGAGGGACAGCTGCCCCTCCAATTCTCTTGCAGGAAGGGAAGCACTGACCCAACTGCACACCTCTGGGGGGGTCTTCGCTACGGGAAGAACACCACTTAGTGAACAAACGCCACTTCAGGGAATACAGCTACTTTGTAGAAGGAGCCCTGGCCTGAGTGATCGTGTAAACAACTGCGGGCGGTAGACCACTTAGGTCGGCCGCTCCACCGTTGAGGGTAGTGAGAGCGGACAAGCTGAAGGATCGTGTTCAGGCAGTGAAAGGTGCCACTCACGACCTTGTCAGCTCTTCATACACCTCTGGGAAAAAGGGGACTGTGGGGGTGTGGCTGCGAGGGCCGTGCCAAACCCATGAACCAGTCATCAAGCCACGAGTTTGTTAGGGGCGGTTGGATGGTTCCACTCAAGCCCGACACTCGGAGCGGCATGGGCAATCATGGCGGTCAGCTCCGCGTCGAACAATCTCCAATGCAGCGATCAACATCTCATCTAATCCTCAAGCTCCAAAAGAGACATCAGGCCTCCCAGAACTGGATGGAAGCAAACGAGCATGCTGGGGAATGAGCGGTCCATGGGGAATTACCCGGCGGAACCGTACACATTGAAGCCCCCGAATCGCCTTAAGCATCAACCGGGGCGCCCTCATACCCGTAGGTAGAAGGACCAGCGGGGTGACAGCTGAAGTGGCTTTCCCTTGAAAGAAGGAAATCCGTGACAGCAACATTGCCATGGTCATGTTCTCGCAATGAGAACATGAACCATCTACGAATGCTTCCTCAATGTGTTTATTGCCCAGACAAGTAAAGGGATCGTGGCCTGAGAGGTGGAGAGGTACAACCCAGGAACTGCACAAAGACGGAAAGGCATCTTTAAAAAGAATAATCTTTAAAAAGATGTTCAATATCAATGTGCTTGCTCTAATAGAGGACATTTTACACTTTTAGGGAAAAGACACTCTTTTAGCACTGTCGAAGCACCCAGGGGTGTAGTCTGCACTAGCGTGCAGACGAAGAGAAAGCCGCTGGAATGTGCCGTATATCCAACAGCATACGCTTCTGAAGAGGTGAATGGAATAGAAGAAGTATTCTGATATACAACCACTTGGCTCCGAAAAAAAATCGGAATGAATCCCGCATTCCGGCTCCCTTTTATACCCGTAGGTCATGGGTAGTGGCATGCAAATTCTACTCGCCAATCCTCATTGGCCTTTTCTCAAAGATCTGAAGGTGTCTGGGGCTCTCAAGATCGACCCCTAGTGTCACCACATCGACACAACTTCGAGTGAGTGACAGAAGGGGAACCTAAATGTACTGTTCCTGCAAGAAACTTGAAGAACTGGACTATCATAAGGGAAATACTTTCGATGCTCTTAAAATATATTTTGAATTCATGTGTACATGAATAGAATATTTGAGGTAATGGGTGTCTAGAGAATCTCCAGAGGGTTCCACCAGTGTGCAGGTGAGGAACCTCAAATGGTGCCTTGAGTATCTTTACATATTTACAGTGCTAATTTAAACACATTTTGAGAAGTTAGATCATGTTGCATGCATCTATGTGCATTCCACACACTGAAAAGTCACAAAACTATGGCCCTTTGATTTTCGTAATGCGGAAAATGTGGATGGAATCACAGAATCCAGTCTTAAAAAAGGAATTTACTACAAAACATGGAATATCAAAGAATTTAACATATTTGGGATACAATTAATTTATAAATGCACAGTTAATCAAATTTACATTGCGATATGTCCTGGTGGGATTATTAAACTGCATAAGGTTGTGATTTAATTAAATAAATGTACATTTAGCAACGCATGTGCTGCGTGCTTCAAAGTGCGAAACAAGCCACTCATACATTGAAAACACCTCTTCGTGAGCATCAAGTGCACTCTGTGTGTGTAGAAGATGACACAGAGCGGAGTGCTCATTCACTGTGAAGTGTGGAGCATATGCAGACTATATTTTCTTCATACAATTAAATCATAGCATTTTGCGGTTTAATAATCATACTAGGCCATATAGCAAACTTCTTATCCGGAGGTGAGAAACTATCGTTGAATTATTTTTCAACAAAATAAAAGCTTGATTGAACTGGAGCGATCTGGACGAGTGAACTTGAAGAAATTAGTAAAATCAATAATTATATTATATTTAAGCATGAATTTAAGCATTTCATCGTCAGTACAACAGAACTCATGCTTATATGTTTTATCAATGTTTTTCATTCATTGGCAAACTGTGATACAATTTTTACAAAAACACTTTATTTGACAAAATATAATACCAATGTTTTGAATTGTTGTCAGGATCTGTATAAAAGCACTTCATTTGATAAAAATAAAATTATGTAATTTTGAAAATGACTTGTTCTATTCTCGCTTGTTTGAAGTACAACTGTGGAATACATTAAGAAATTCACTTAGGAGTGAATTTAAAATCTCACTTAAAATATTCTGGTTAGAACAGTGTTTCCTTTTGTTCGTGTACTGTTTCATGAGTACAATAGAAATTTGACAGATATGTGTGGTGAGAGTGTAAAATGGGTACATATCTGTGGCTGATGTGCTGCATGCGCACAGAATTCAAACTGTTCTCTCTCTGGAGAAGATGTTTTACTAGTGCCTTTTCCAAGCTCAATGTGGCTTTACAACAGAAGTCAAATGAGTCAATAAATAATCAGTTAAGAGCATTTACTAATGTAAGAAAATAGCTTTTAATTATGCTCATGATGAAAAACAACCATTAAATTAGTGTGCAAAGGGAGGTCATTAAAGAAATGAAATATATTGGATCAAACAGGATAGAAATAACTTTAAAAGTCAATTATTGCCATGACGGTGCCTTTTGCATTTTACTATTTTTACAAAACATTGTGAAAAAATAAATAAATTGATGGATCTTACCTACACTCAAAACTGAAACTCAAAATTGAATTTAAAATTACATCAATTACATTTTCGTACAGATCACTCAAAATTCATTAAAAAAAATCTGTAGGGATGCACTGATGTACCAGCCAAGTATTGACCTATAATTAACTCCTGGCTCCGCCCCTGTTATTCACAGGGGTGTACGGGCAGGGGCCAGTGATCAGTCTATGGTGGTAAACATTTTCTTATTGTCGGAGAGGGGGGAGAGGGGGGGAATGGGGTTGTTGGTGTATTAAGTGGAGGTGAGTGGATACAAAAACGGAGGGGAGTGGATACAGTGACATCCGGGACGGAGAGGTGCAGCGACATTGATGTTTACCCATCAGAGCCGGCCCAAGGCATAAGCGAACTAAGAACTAAGGGCCCCGGTGGCTCGTAACTTAGCCTAGCTACTTAACATACCTTTATCGTACTGTTTTTTTCTCTTCCTCGGTTTTCTTCTTTTTCCTTTTCTTTGCACCAGAGGATATGTCCTTTTTTGTGACATTGCTGTTTTGCTGTCTGAATGTGCTTGCATCCTGCAGCCCGTTAACATAATATTGCATTTAATATTGCGTTTTTGTATAATTACCATTGTCCATTGACAGTATAATAAAAAAAATAATCAAACTGCCACTGCCTATAAAGGAAAACTTCACATTCGCTGAAAAACCTGATGGCCGAAGCTTCCACTACACCTACAGAAAGTTAATTAATGGAGAAAAAATGTAAGTGGAGCTGCTCACTGATTCAAAAAGAAATGATGCAGTCTGCAGCTTCTGCTGCAAATTGTTCTCTAGGAAGTACACAAAACTGGTAACAGAGGATCAACAGGATTGGGTAAATATAGGTGTGCTACTGTTACATTTAAAACCGTAGAAGGGTAAAATCATGCAGGCAGACATTGGTATGTTGTAAGCAACACAGCTACAACTAATACAATTGATAAGGGGTGTGTTAGATTAGTGTGCGAATAATCAAGCATTGACGATATTCAATCATATTGGCGGCACCGAGGGGCCCCCAAATCAAATTCTGCTTAGGGCCCCATAAAGGCTTGGGCTGGCCCTGGTACCCATGTTAAGTCTACTGTGTGTTGTGGTTGTACAGAGCCGGTTCCACCTCTAAAAAACTAAATTGTACCCAAGACAAAAAAATAAAAATAAATAAATAATCACTTTTGAGTGGGATGGCCAGTGGGGTGGACAGGCTTCGGTCCATGGTCGGTCCACCCCTAGCTTTGCCACTGCTAGTTAAAACCATTTGCTATAACCATCGATACTGCCAATATCAACCATCGGTTTTTCATATCGCCATTTTCACATGCTTATGATTGCAGCCTACGTGAATATGCATATATGTAAAAACGATGGTTTATTTGTAATTACTTACATAATTTTTTTGCCATTGTATTACGTTTATTATAATTCTTCTGTGTGTAATTTTAAGAAATACATAAAAAAATATATATCTGAAAAAGTAAAGCATGTGGAATTTAATAATTCATCATATGAATTTGTATATACAGTGAGGAAAATAAGTATTTGAACACCCTGCTATTTTGCAAGTTCTCCCACTTAGAAATCATGGAGGGGTCTGAAATTGTCATCGTAGGTGCATGTCCACTGTGAGAGACATAATCTAAAAAAAAAAAATCCAGAAATCACAATGTATGATTTTTTAACTATTTATTTGTATGATACAGCTGCAAATAAGTATTTGAACACCTGAGAAAATCAATGTTAATATTTGGTACAGTAGCCTTTTCAAACGTCAAACGTTTCCTGTAGTTTTTCACCAGGTTTGCACACACTGCAGGAGGGATTTTGGCCCACTCCTCCACACAGATCTTCTCTAGATCAGTCAGGTTTCTGGGCTGTCGCTGAGAAACACGGAGTTTGAGCTCCCTCCAAAGATTCTCTATTGGGTTTAGGTCTGGAGACTGGCTAGGCCACGCCAGAACCTTGATATGCTTCTTACAGAGCCACTCCTTGGTTATCCTGGCTGTGTGCTTCGGGTCATTGTCATGTTGGAAGACCCAGCCTCGACCCATCTTCAATGCTCTAACTGAGGGAAGGAGGTTGTTCCCCAAAATCTCGCAATACATGGCCCCGGTCATCCTCTCCTTAATACAGTGCAGTCGCCCTGTCCCATGTGCAGAAAAACACCCCCAAAGCATGATGCTACCACCCCCATGCTTCACAGTAGGGATGGTGTTCTTGGGATGGTACTCATCATTCTTCTTCCTCCAAACACGGTTAGTGGAATTATGACCAAAAAGTTCTATTTTGCAGAGATGGGACCAAGTCACACATGTGCAAGTCTCAAGTAAGTCTCAAGTCTTAACCTTCAAGTCTCAAGTAAGTCCCAAGTATTTTTTTCTTGGGCAAGTCAAGTCAAGTCACAGGCTATGTCAAGTCAAGTCCAAGTCAAGTCACAGGCTATGTCAAGTCAAGTCCAAGTCAAGTCACCTTATTATTGTAATTTTAGAATCTGATCATAATAAAGTGAAAAGACAAGATATAAGTAACTGTCAGTAAATTACAATACTCATGTTCAGTAAAATACATCATGGAATCAAACAAAATTGTAACTTCATAAAATTATTTATTTTTCACTTCTGCCAAACAGTGTTTGAAATGTTTTAAATTTTCAACATTGAGTCCATAAAACAAATAACAGCTTAACATCCAACAGACTCCTCTCTGAACACCTCCCTCTCTCTCTCTCTCAAACACAGTTACGTACATTAAACTTTGTTACATTTCTCCTTTCTCTCTCACACACACACTCTCTCTCACACTCTCTCTCTCTCTCTCACACACTCTCTCTCTCTCACACACCCTCTCTCTCTCTCACACACACTCTCTCTCTCACACACACTCTCTCTCTCTCACACACTCTCTCTCTCTCTCTCACACACTCTCTCTCTCTCTCAAACACAGTTATGTACATTAAACTTTGTTACATTTCTCCTTTCTCTCTCACACACACTCACTCTCACTCACACACACTCTCTCTCTCTCTCTCTCACACACACACTCTCTCTCCCACACACACACACTCGCGCTCACACACACACACTCACTCTCGCGCTCACACTCCCACACCCACACTCACTCACTCACACACACACTCAGAGTATATCCATTAGTCATTACCTCTTTTACAAGGTATTGCACCTTGAGGTACCAGCGCGCGTGAACGTCATGGCAACGTACAAAACAAAGTACCTCGCGCGGGAAACACTTAACGTAAATGCGCGTAACTAACGTAAATCAAGCAGGCTAGTATGCAGCATAAGCGAAGTGTTGGCGAAATAAAAAATTAATGGACAGATTTTTTTTTTTCCAGAAAACTTCTTGCACAAAATAAATTCAAGCACTTTCAAGGACCTGTATCTATGTATGTTTATTTTCAAGAACTTTCCAGGGCCTTGAATTGTATTTTTCAGATTCACAAACTTTCAAGGATTTCAAGGACCCGTGGGAACCCTGCTATTATTACATTAGCTAACTACCAACTAACCAGATAAAATTAACAAATTGACAAGCACTTACTGGGCAGAATGGCTCTTCAAATGGCGGACGAAATTGGAGGTTGTCGTCTGGCTGTCTGCGATCTTAACGTTGCATGTCTTGCAAAGCGCTGTTCGTCTTTTGCCATCTTGATAATAATTTTTGAAGCCGAAAGCGATGACCCTCGGTAACGTTACCCCTCCGGCTGACATGTTGATGTGTTCCCTATCGAGAGGTCTCTCCTATTGCGTAAGTAGCTTACGCTATGGGAAAACTCCGTTTCTCGAGAAATATTGAAGTCTTTATGTAAAACGCATTGCAGCTGCACAGCAGACAGTAATGAGCGAGGCAGCTCGGTCATTGGCTGTGCTGCGGCAACTGCTCGAACCAATGACGAGGCGACTCTGAGCACGCGACCAATGGGCAGCGCCTCGCGTTCGCAGCTCAGAGCCCGCCGAAATTAGCATAGCCAGGCTATATAATGGGCACCCGTCATACGAGTTCCTTTAGATTTAATCTCCTTCAGCGAAGACCTCCTCTTCGCTGGATCCTCCGGATTGTTGGAGTCTTTCAGCCCGCCGTGAGACAAGCCTACAGCAGGACTGCTAAGAGGACGCCGGCGCCTTCAGCCGCCTGAAGCCTTCTGCTACGCCATCCGGCGCGCATCACTATATCCTTTTACTAAGCTACTTTGCAAGTGTTCGCCTTTGCGACACTTTTTGTATTTAGTAAAGAGCAAATTCGAGCGTTGTTCCAAATGCCTTCGACCTGCGCCTCGTGCAGAGGCCTTCTTCCTGACAGGGACCGTCACATTATCTGCACTCGCTGCCTGGGACCTGACCACGCAGAAGCTGCTTTCACTCGAGGCGGATGCCCGAATGTGACTCCCTGGGCCTCAACGAGCGGCTCGCCGCCGCCTTCGCCGTGAGCGAGCCTGCTACCACCGTGCTGCCGTCCCCTCTGTTCGAGCCAGCGCAAGAAAAGCGCCGCTCACGGAGGCCGCCAGAGCACGCGGACTTCAGTGACGTCACGCCGGGCCAGTCCCGCGTGCTTCACCACCACCGAGAACTCCCGCCGCCAGTCCAATTCCACGCAGACGGACCAGCACCCCTCCAACAGAGCGGTGGGTCTCATCTCGTTCGGCGCGCCAGGGGACGACGGTGAAAAGGATGACAGCCTTTCCAATTGGCGCTGCATCCGACGACTGGCCGGGCTCGGCCTTCGACCCCGTGCCGTCGACATTAGCGGACACGAGCACGGGCACCAGCACGGTAAGAGAGTTCGCTGAATGCTTCACTGCAGCGAGCAAAACCTGTAAAACATTACCCAGTCCCCTTACATGCGGCTGGAAATGTCTGTACAGCAGTCAATGGGCCAGTCACAGAACTCGCTCACCTGCAATCAAACGCCGTTTTCACGGCAACACACAGAAATCACAAAAAGAGTCATTTTCTGTGTCACAGCCTGTGTCACTAAGGGGTCACGTGTCCACACTAAAGTGCGCACTCCCACATATCAATACTGTCCAAACAGTGCCGAATACTTTCCCAGCTCGAGCTGGACGCCCCATAAATGTAGATCGTGTGCCTATTGTCATGTATGCACCACTACACACAAGCACTGTTCCCACAGTTATAAACACTTCCCAGTAAAAGCGGGAAATACTATAAATGTAGCGCGCGTGCCTGCTGTCCTGCACGCACCCCTACACACAAACACTGTATGCATGGCCAAAAACCCCGCCGCTAGCGGGAGGCTTTATGAAAGTGGCGCGCGTGCCTACCACAGTAGATGCACCCCCACCCATAAGCGCTGCCCATACAGTTCCAAACAGATCTCTGGCTCACGAGCCAAGAAACTCCCCGCTAAGAGCGGGAAGCTTTATGGAAGTGGCGCGCGTGCCTATTACAATGTATGCACCCCCACCCGTAAACACTGTCGTTTCAAACATTTCTCCGGCTCTTGCTGTGAGCATTACGGAGATAGCGCGCGTGCCTGTAATCTCACACGCACCCCTGCACTCAACAAAGCTGCTCAGCGCAGCCAGCTCTCTGAGAGCTGTAAGCTCAGTGTTAGCACATTTTCTGCCTGTGTCACTAAGGGTCACGTGTCCACACTAAAGTGCGCACTCCCACAGTTACAAACACTGTATGCATGACCAAAAACACCCGCCCATGAGCAGGAGGCTTTATGAAAGTGGCGCGTGCCTATTACAATGTATGCACCCCCACCTGTAAACACTGTCTATACAGTTTCAAACATTTCTCCGGCTGCGAGCATTACGGAGATAGCCGCGTGCCTGTAATCTCACACGCACCCCTGCACTCGGCACTCAACACAGCTGCTCAGCGCGCCAGCGCCTCTGAGAGCTGTAAGCTCAGTGTTAGCACATTTTCTGCCTGTGTTACTAAGGGGTCACGTGTCCACACTAAAGTGCGCATTCCGCAGTTACAAACACTGTATGCATGGCCAAAAACACCCGCGCCATGGCGGAGGCTTTATGAAAGTGGCACGCGTGCCTACTACAGTAGATGCACCCCCACCCATAAGAGCTGCACATACAGTTTCAAACAGTTCTCTGTCTCATGCCGCAAGCATCACAGATGCCAAGAAACTCCCCGCTAAGAGCGGGAAGCTTTATGAAAGTGGCTATTACAATGTATGCACCCCCACCTGTAAACACTGTCTATACAGTTTCAAACATTTCTCCAGCTCACGATGCGAGCATTACGAAGATAGCATGCGTGCCTGTAAGCTCACACGCACCCCTGCACTCGGCACTCAACACGGCTGCTCAGCGCGCACCTGCGCCTCTGGGAGCTGTAAACTCAGTGTTAGCACAAGGCAATTTGCCGGTGGGGCCCATACGTCACTGCGACACGCCCCCAGCCAACATTCAGCCCATATCTGTGCGAGCAAAAGCCTGGGAAAAAATCCCCGACATGCCAAAATGGGTTTTGAACATAATAAAACACGGTTACTCACTTCAATTCGCTCACGAGACCACCCCGCTTTTCAGCGGTGGTCGAGACGAAAGTGAGGAAAGATGTGTCACATGTTCTACGCACCGAGGTGCTCAAACTGATAGAGAAGGGCGCTATAGAAACTGTTCCTCCCTCTATGAGCGAGGCGGGTTTTTACAGCCGCTATTTTCTCGTCCGAAAAGGACTGTGGCCTCCGCCCCATCCTAGATCTCAGACATCTGAACAAAGCTTTAATGATTCGCTCGTTCAGAATGTTAACAACCAAACATATCCTCGCGCAAGTTCAGCCCGGGATTGGTTTCTATCAGTGGATTTGAAAGACGCTTACTTTCACATTCGATAGCGCCTCATCACAGGCCTTTTCTGAGATTCGCTTCGAGGGACAGTCATACCAGTACACAGTACTACCATTCGACCTATCATTGGCCCCCGTACATTCACGCGAAATGTATGGACGCGGCACTTTCCCCTGAGACAGCGGGAGTCGCGAATACTGAATTACCTCGATGATTGGCTAATCATAGCACAATCAGAGGGTCAGTTAACGACGCACAGATCTTGGATTATCAGCCATCTAGAATGCCTGGGTCTGAGAATCAATTTTGCAAAGAGCGTGCTATCCCCAGCCAGAATATCTCTTTTCTGGGAATAGTGCTAGACTCAGTGCAGATGACAGCGCGCCTCTCATCAGAGCGCGCGCTCTCTATTCGACGCCTTGCAACATCATTCAGAACGAGCGCTACGCCCCGTCAAACGATTTCAAAGAATGCTCGGTCTCATGGCCTCGGCATCAGCGGTACTCCAGCTAGGATTGTTGCACATGCGTCCTCTCCAGCTGGCTCAAGAGCCGTGTCCCCACTCACACGTGGCGCTCGGGCCACTTTTTGATCAGAGCGAATCACGGCTGTATAAAAGCCCTGACGCCCTGGAAAGCCGTCAACTGGTATCAAACCGGCGTGAGTCTGGGCGTAAATACGCGGAGAAAAATGATCACGACAGATGCCTCCAAAATAGGATGGGCCTTTACGAGGGCAGGCCTGTATCCGGCTTTTGGTCAAACCCGGAAAAGCGCCTACATATAAACTGTCTGGAAATGAAAGCGGTCGCCTTGGCTCTCAGAGCCCTGCTTCTGTACCTGAAAAACGAACACGTCCTGGTCCGAATGGACAACATGACGGTAGTTTCGTATATAAATCGCCAGGGTGGACTCAGGTCGAGCTCCCTGCACTCTATGGCCAGGGAGCTCATCTTATGGTCACAACACCACCTGCGCTCGCTGAGAGCAGCGCATGTGCCAGGCGCCCTGAACCAGGGAGCAGACATGCTGTCCAGAGACAAGGTTCTCCCAGGAGAATGGTCTCTCCACCCCTGACGGTTCAGTGGTTATGGCAAAACTTTGGCGAGGCAGAGGTCGACCTCTTAGCCTCCAGGAAAACGCGCAATGCCCCCTTTTCTTCTCAAAGAGCACGGACGCTTCGCCCAAGTCTGGCCGAGCCGCCCCTTGTATGCTTTTCCCCGATCACGATGCTACCTCAGGTCATCAGTCGGATCAGGGAAGTGAGATGTGCAGTGCTCCTGGTAGCCCCACTCTGGAACAACCAAACGTGGTTTCCAGAACTGATGCAGATGATGCAATCTGCCCCATGGCCGATTCCGTTGAGGCTAGACCTCCTCAGGCAGGCCAACGGGATGATTCTTCATCCCGCCCGATCTGTGGGCCCTCCATGCATGGCCCCTCAACGGGTTCCCGAGAACCTCCCCAGTGGAGTTTTGAGAACCATCACTGAGGCGCGAGCACCCTCTACGAGGCTTATGTGCCCAAAAGTGGAAAGTGTTCAGTGACTGGTGTGATACCAAGAGCTTGAACCCCAAATCGTCGCGAGATACCAAGTGTACTCGCCTTTTTGCAAGAGCTGCTGGAGGCGGGCCGCACACCCTCCACGCTCAAAGTCTATGTGGCTGCCATAGCGGCGTCACACAATCCTGATAAAGGGCGTTCATTAGGGAAAAGCGACCTAATCATTAGTTTCCTAAGAGGCTAGGAGGATGAACCCTCCTCGCCCCCTCGGTGCCGATCTGGGACCTGGTCACGGTCCTGGACGCACTCAAGAGTGCCCGTTCGAACCTCTCCGAACCGTGCACCTTAAACAGCTCTCGCTCAAAACTGCGCTCTTGCTGGCGTCGCCTCAGTCAAGAGAGTGGGCGACCTGCGCACGCTGTCATCAAGCTGCTTGCCTGGAATTTGGACCTAACGACTGCAGAGTTGTCCTTAGGCCAAAGCACGGGTATATTCCTAAAGTGCTCTCCACACCCTTCAGAGCACAGGTGATATCTCTGGCAGCGCTATCGTCCCCAGCAGACGAAAGCGACGCTAATTTACTTTGCCCGGTCAGGGCGCTCAGAGTATATTTGGAACGTTCTGCCCTGTTCAGACAGACGGAACAATTATTCGTATGCTTTGGCGGCCGCAGTCTCAAAGCAAAGAATATCGCGCTGGATAGTGGATGCTATAGCGCTAGCTTATGAAGCCAAGGGCCTTCAATGCCCCTTAGGCATCAGAGCTCACTCTACGAGGAGCATGGCCTCCTCGTGGGCTTGGTCGAGTGGGATACCCATTGAAGATATTTGTGCGGTGGCGGGCTGGGCCTCACCTTCGACATTTATCAGGTTTTATAACCTACAGGTCCCCTCATTGCATTCCAACATTCTATCAGCCTGACTGTAGAATGGACTGGAGTATGTATATGCTGAGCATTATCTCCTCCCTTATAAGGTCCGTCTCTGACTGACTTAGAGGATTTTTTATGCATATCAGTACATAGAAAGATGCATTCCAACATTCTATCAGCCTGACTGTAGAATGGACTGGAGTATGTATATGCTGAGCATTATCTCCTCCCTTACAAGGTCCGTCTCTGACTGACTTAGAGGATTTTTTATGCATATCAGTACATAGAAAACTCAGTACATAAGATATGTGCTTGTGTTTGTACTATGAGCGCCCACCATGGACCACCTTGGAAGGGCTCTATACTATCCCATTATGTAGCTCGCTGTTGGCTGGCTCGTGGAATAATCACTTTGCTTTAAGGCTCAGGCATCTGCCTCTGGCTTTATAGAGCTGAAGTCAGCACGCACGGCGTTTTACATGGTGTTCCCATAGTGTAAGCTACTTACGCAATAGGAGAGACCTCTCGATAGGGAATGACTCGGTTACTAACGTAACCTCGGTTCCCTGAGAGGAGGGAACGAGTATTGCGTAAGCTGCCGTGCTTGTGCTTGGTCAGTTCAGCTTCAGTCGATTGAACCTAAAGGAACTCGTATGACGGGGTGCCCATTATATAGCCTGGCTATGCTAATTTCGGCGGGCTCTGAGCGCGTGAACGCGAGGCGCACGCCCATTGGTCACGCGTTCAGAGTCGCCCCGTCATTGGTTCGAGCAGTTGCCGCAGCACAGCCAATGACCGAGCTGCCTCGCTCATCACTGTCTGCTGTGCAGCTGCAATGCGTTTTACATAAAGACTTCAATATTTCTCGAGAAACGGAGTTTTCCCATAGCGTAAGCTACTTACGCAATACTCGTTCCCTCCTCTCAGGGAACCGAGGTTACGTTAGTAACCGAGTCGTTATCTGATCTAAGTGGGCGTGGTGTGCGTAAGGTACGAGAGGGCATGGCTGATGATAGCCTATAGTGTCGTGATCCAGTCATGACAAAACTATTCTCAGCCTGCGCTCCAGCTGGATCAACTTTATTTTTTAAAATAATGTACATATTTTATATTCAAACTGAAAACATGATGTGATTAACACTCAAGTCATTCAAGTCTTCGTGTCTCAAGTCAAGTCAAGTCCCGAGTCTTTAACTTCCAAGTCCGAGTCAAGTCTCAAGTATTTTATTTTTTGTCAAGTCAAGTCACAAGTCATAAAAATAGCGACTCGAGTCGACTCGAGTCCAAGTCACCAAGTCACAAGTCCCCATGTCTGCTATTTTGGTCTCATCTGACCACATGACTTTCTCCCATGACTCCTCTGGATCATCCAAAAGGTCATTGGCAAACTTAAGATGGGCCTTGACATGTGCTGGTTTAAGCAGGGGAACCTTCCGTGCCATGCATGATTTCAAACCATGACGTCTTAGTGTATTACCAACAGTAACCTTGGAAACGGTGGTCCCAGCTCTTTTCAGGTCATTGACCAGCTCCTCCCGTGTAGTTCTGGGCTGATTTCTCACCTTTCTTAGGATCATTGAGACCCCACGAGGTGAGATCTTGCATGGAGCCCCAGTCCGAGGGAGATTGACAGTCATGTTTAGCTTCTTCCATTTTCTAATGATTGCTCCAACAGTGGACCTTTTTTCACCAAGCTGCTTGGCAATTTCCCCGTAGCCCTTTCCAGCCTTGTGGAGGTGTACAATTTTGTCTCTAGTGTCTTTGGACAGCTCTTTGGTCTTGGCCATGTTAGTAGTTGGAATCTTACTGATTGTATGGGGTGGACAGGTGTCTTTATGCAGCTAACGACCTCAAACAGGTGCATCTAATTTAGGATAATAAATGTAGTGGAGGTGGTCATTTTAAAGGCAGACTAACAGGTCTTTGAGGGTCAGAATTCTAGCTGATAGACAGGTGTTCAAATACTTATTTGCAGCTGTATCATACAAATAAATAGTTAAAAAATCATATATTGTGATTTCTGGATTTTTTTTTTTAGATTATGTCTCTCACAGTGGACATGCACCTACGATGAACTTGCAAAATAGCAGGGTGTTCAAATACTTATTTTCCTCACTGTATATCATGATATGTAAAATGTGAGTTCTGTTGTTTAGTTTGTTTTGAATAGAAGTTCAGAAATGTTTTAGAAGTGCAAAATATCTTCTTCCCCACAACATTTTTTAATTGTGCCACCATATTAATTTATTTAATTATAAAACTAAAATTGTATTAATTACATTTTTTTGTAAAAAATAAAAAAAGATGACTTGGACCAAATAATAAAGAATAGCAGCCAATAAGTGCCCAAAACTCCTTCAATACTGTTTAAAAAGCATCCCAGTTTGATTCCTCAAGAAGTTGCTTGAGAAAATGTCAAGAGTTCATTTCTAGGCAAAGTGTGACTTTAAAGATGCTAAAAATATAACACATTTTTTATTTTGTTTAGTCACAACATAATTCCCATATTTCCATTTATGTTATTCCATAGTTTTGATGACTTTACTATTATTCTAAAATGTGAAGAAAAACTATAATAAAGAATGAGTGTTTCAAAACTTTTGACTTTAAAACTTTGGATAAAAATAATCTGTCAAATGTAGTTTCATGACATGTGTTTAACTTTCATGTCAACATAATAAAAGGGTTTGTTTTTCTGCTAAAACAGTAGATAGTGCACTAAATGACTCGCTGCTTCCATCTGCTGGTAGATGATGCAAAATACAGGACGAGACCTTCTTGTTTAGCCAGACCTTTGACTGATCAGCAAATGTGTATAATTGATAAAACAGTTTAATTAATAACTATTTATTGAAAAACTGAAATACTCAATCAGAATGAAAAACAAGGTCATTATACCTAATTTGTTATTCTTGCCATTATTTATACGTTTCTGAAATTGGTATACTTTTTAACAAAAAATACATTTAATCTAATGATTATTTTCTTATGAATAATGGGTATTCGGTGTGATCACCTTTGCCTTTAAAACAGCACCAATTCTCTTAGATACACCTGGACACTGAACTCATTACTTGGTTGTTGGCAGATCAGATGTTCAAGCTTCTTGGAGAATTTGTCACAGTTCTTCTGTCTATTTCGGATGTCTCAGCTGCTTCTGTCTCTTTATGTAATCTCAGACTGACCCGATGTTCAGTGGGGGGCTCTGTGGGGGCCATGACATCTGTTGCAGGACTCCCTGTTCTTCTATTCTAATCTTCTAAGTCATGTCTGGGAGTCTATAATGTATATTTCCTTTTGACACACTAAAGCTGAAGATGTAAATAACCATGTGAAGACAAATGCTTTTGTGAAACACCTTATGTGCCTAAAGATTTTGCACAATACTATATATATATATTAGGGCTGTTGATTTAATGCAGAGCTGGCCCAAGGCATAAGCGAACTAAGAGGCTGCTTAGGGCCCCCGTGGCCACCAGAGAGCCCCCAAGAGCACAGTATATAGTATGTCAATGGACAATGTAATTATACAAAAACACAATATTAAACGCAATATAATGTTAACGGGCTGCAGGATGCAAGCACAGTCCGACTGTGATGATTGAAGTTGATTGAAGAGGCAGCAGTATTGCAGAAAACCACAATGTCACAAAAGAGGACATATCCCTCTGGTGCAGAGAAAAGAAAAAACGAAAACCGAGGAAGAGAAAAAACTGCAAGATAAAGGTATGTTAACTTAAGTAGCTAAGCTATGTTGCGAGCTAACGTTAGCTGGCTAGTTAGTTAACATAGCCTAGATAGCATATCTTCTTGTTTTAGGAAAGTTTACGTTTGATTAAACATCAAATATTGTAATACAATATATTACTTAGCTAGTTTTAGATGAAAGTTTGTGTCTTCTGTGTAAGAAACTTGTTCCTGGGTATATATTGTTGTAATAAAAATTAGCTTCTGTTCTATAAACTTGGTACTGATAACAGCTTAACATTATTTACATTAGCCTACCATTTTGGGGTCTTTGCTATAATATTCCAATATCATTATGCCTGAATTAGTTATATATTATGAGTTGTTGTTTTAGGTGTACAGATGGCTTGCTGTGGTGCATAATAATTTATGTTTTTAAAATAACATTCTGTTCTTTCAACTATGTACTCTTATGAAACTTCCCTAGGAGCACTGTTGAAATATTTTGGAGGTTGGGCAGAACCAACACCACCTGCCCCAAGTGCCAGTGCTACAGATGGTAATGATACAGCAGGTGAGTTTTCAACAGTCCCAGATCAATATATTTATATGGATAAACCATGCCTTTTGTGAGATCTTTTTTTGTTTTTGAAAGACAGTTGCATTACCTTCTAATATGCCATCAAAATTGGCTAGCTTTTATAATAATAATTATTGATATTATTATTATTATTATTATTATTTTCATCTTTCATCAGGTCCATCCTTTGCAGGCAATGAGCATTTACCAGAACCTGCATCCACTGATCCTCCTATTGTTCCTTCCATGTCTGTCTAACCTAATTAATAGCACAGCAGCCTTTGTATTTGCTCAGTTTACTGTAGAATATCCTGAGATTAATATTTCTAATTATAATTATTAATGTAATTTCCTTATAGGTCCTTCTACGTGTGTGGTAATTGATGTAACATCTACTCCTTTAGCAACTTCCAGCCTACTGTAATGTTGCTGACAAACAGGCAGAGATGATGGTGAAGTTAAGATGAACCCAAGTGTTGTATCCTTAACTATAAATGTGAGTGAAACAAAAACAAGAAACCAAGGACCTAACTAAACATGACAAAAACTAGACTTGACAAGACACGGCTATGGCTATGGCTATGGCTTTGGCTATGGCTTTGGCTATGGCTTTGGCTATGGCTTTGGCTATGGCTTTGGCTATGGCTTTGGCTATGGCTTTGGCTATGGCTTTGGCTTTGGCTATGGCTTTGGCTATGGCTAGAACAAAACAACAAGGTTTCATGCACAGTGGCTAGACTAAACTTTAGCAAGACAACAAGGTTACATGAACAATACCTGACAAGAGACAATGGCAAATATGAGGGCTTAAATACACAAGACATGGGTAACAAAAGCCAATGAACAAACAGAACTCTAAAACAAGATAACAAGACAATTAACTAAAACCAAAGTAATCAAACAATGAACCAATGAAAGCAAGACATATGAACAGAGAGGGAAAACAGGACATCACATGACTGGGGAACAGGAACTTTAACAAGAATTTGAATAAAAGTACAAAAACAAAAGACAACTGTGAATGTGACACTTACATAATGAATCAGCAGCTCCTCCATTTGACCCAGCTGAGTGGACATCTATCCTGTCCAACTCAGACAGGACTGATCTGGTAAGCAGAGGGCCATTGCCTATAAAAAAAGACTTCACATTCCCTAAAAAACCTTCCACTACCCACTACCACTACACCTACAGACATTTAATCAATGGGGAAAAAATCAAGCGGAGCTGGTTCATATATTACAAAAGAAATGATGCAGTCTACTGCTTCTGCTGCAAATTGTTCTCAGTGAAGTCCACAAAACTGGTAAGAGGGACAACAGGATTGGGTCAGTATAGGTGCACTACTGAAACAGCATGAAAATAGCCTTGATCATTGCAACAACATGGTGAAATGGAAGGATTTTGCACTCCGTCTTTCAAAGGGGAAAACTATCGATGAGACTGAAATGGCCCTCTTGGAGGCAGAAAAGAATCGCTGGAGAGATGTTCTCACACGCTTAATCAGTATTATTCAGTCCTTGGCAGTAAGGAATCTGGCACTCAGGGGATCTGTTGATACAGGACAACAATGGGAACTTTCTTAAAGAAGTGGAACTGATAGCTAAATTTGATTCTGTTTTGAGAGATCACGTGAGACGAATCGACAGTGGACCACATCATATCACATACTTGGGGAAGACAATCCAACATGAGCTGATAAGCTGTGTCAGTGATAAAATACTGGACAAAATGGTGGCAGAAATCAAAGATTCAAAATATTATGCCATAATATTGGATTGCACCCCAGATGTTAGTCACCAAGAACAGATGTCTGTTGTCGTGCGCACTGTAAGTCTTGGGAAAACACCAGAGATAAAGGAACACTTCTTGGGATTTCTCATAGCTCCTGAATCTACTTGTCTAGGCTTATCCACACTAATTCTTAACAGGCTTGAAGAATTGAACATCCCTTTCCAGGACTGTAGGGGACAATCTTATGACAAAGGTGCAACATGAAGGGCAAAAATAAAGGTGTGCAGGCTAGGCTGTTAGCCAAAAATCCACGTGCTTTTTATGTGCCTTGTAGAGCACATACCTTAAATCCAATGGTTTCAGATGCTGCTAAAGCATCCACAGATGCCACTTGTTTTTTTGGAAATGTGGAAAAACTTTACAGACTCTTCTCAGGTTCTCCTCAAAGGTGGGCCATTTTACAGAAGTATGTGGACATCACACTCAAGTCCTGGAGTGAAACGCAATGGGAGAGCCGGGTTAACAGTATTGCACCTTTACGCTACTAAGCATGCAAGGTGAGAGAAGCTTTGTTAGAAGTCAGGGAACAGGCTAATGACTCCACAGTGAAAGTTGAGGCCCACTCTCTTGCTGAAGAAATTGGATCATTTAGATTTCAAATTTGCTGTGTCGTCTGGTATGACATTCTCTCCAGAATTAACACCACAAGCAAGCTCCTTCAATCAACCAACATGCAGCTTGATGTCACAGTGGGCCTCATTAAGAAAAACAAAGAAAATGTAGACAGTTACAGGACAACTGGTTTTAAGGATGCGCAGGTCTCAGCAAAAGAGATTTGTGAACAAATGGACACTTGAGGCAGTTCTGAAGCAAAAAGGCACTTTGTCTATGAGGCAGCTGATGAGCCACAGGATGATGCAATGAAGAGACTAGAAGTATCATTTTTTTAATGCTGCGGTAGACTGTAGCATCCAGTTTTTGGAGGACCTCTTTCAGTCTCTGGGGGAAGTTAGAGACAACTTCGGAGTGCTTTTATCCAGCTTGATGCACAGACACGAAGGGACCAGTGTAAGCTTCTTGGAGACAAACTTACCTGTGGAGAAGAGGCTGATGTTGATGGGAGTGCACTTGCTACAGAGATGGAGAGCCTTCCAGAACTCCCCCAAGCAAAGATGACCACATTTGAGCTTCTCATTTACCTCTCTCAAAATGAGATCTGTGAGTTGTACCCAAATCTTTGGGTAGCTCTCCAGATAGCCTGCACTCTCCCAGTGACTGTTGCGTCTGCAGAGCGGAGCTTTTCTAAACTCAAATTGATCAAAAAATACTTGAGATCTTCCATGGCTCAAGAAAGACTGAGTGGGCTTGCACTCATTAGTATTAATAACAAAATTGCCCCTCAGATCATTTATAGTGATATTATAAAGAACTTTGCCTCCAGAAAAGCCAGGAAACACAAATTCTAAGGAGAAAGTGGAATATTGAGGTAGTTTGTCTAAATTAAAGTGTTTATTTTGGAATTGATATAATTTTTTCCTAACCTTTTGCACATCTGTACATAGTTTTATTCTTGAACCATAGTGCTAGTGTTACAATTAAAAACCGTAGAAGGGTAAATACATGCCAGGCAGACATTGGTATGATGTAAGCAACACAGCTACAACTAATACAATTAATAATGGGTGTGTTAGAGTTATAGTGTGCGAATAATCAAGCATTGACAATAGTCAATCGTATTGGCGGCACCGAGGGGCCCCTAAATCAAATTCTGCTTAGGGCCCCATAAAGGCTTGGGCCGGCCCTGCATTTACACATACATTTGTTTTGCTCATGTTTCATGAATTAGGCAAACTTACTGCTCAGTCAGTACACTGCATGTTAGCATTTCTATAAGACTTTATGTGAATGTGGGGGCCTGGGTATCTCAGCGAGTATTGATGCTGACTATCACCCCTGGAGTCACAAGTTCAAATCCAGGGCGTGCTGAGTGACTCCAGCCAGGTCTCCTAAACAACCTGGCTGGAGTCACATGGGGTAACCTCCTCGTGGTCGCGATTAGTGGTTCTCGCTCTCAATTGGGCACATGGTAAGTTATGCGTGGATCACGGAGAGTAGCATGAGCCTCCACATGCTGGGAGTCTCCATGGTGTCATGCCCAACGAGCCACGTGATAAGATTTGCGTATTGACGGTCTCAGAAGCGGAGGCAACTGAGACGTGTCCTCCACCACCCAGATTGAGGTGAATAACCATGCCATCACGAGGACGTAGTAGAAGTGGGAATTGGGCATTCCAAGTTGGGAGAAAAGAGGATAAAAAATCTAATTAAAAGAGTTACGTAAATGCAAGCATGAATGTAAGCATTTCAATTGACCTTTTATAAGCATAAAATAGAGTAGAGGTGCATTCTACACACTGAATGTCACAGAGACTGTAGCATTGCTCTATAGATTGAAGTTGTTTTGAATAGTTTGTGTGAAAAATCTTTAATACTGTAGCATATCTATATGCATGTATAAATTTATTGGAGTAAGATCAATAAATATTCTTCCTCTAGAATTTAAGGAGGTGCATGCAGTCTGCGGTCCGGCACCCTGCGGTGCAGGCGAAAGTAGAGACGTCAGATTAGCCACGCCATCACTTTCCAAAACCCCAAAGATACCAAATTAGCTTTATTGAGACCAACATTGTGCAGAAACAGTTGTTAAAAACAACATGGCCAGGATTGGGAAGGTTACTTTTACAAAGTATTCTTATTCAGTTTTGCTACTCTCAAGTAAATGTATTTTGTTTGAAGTATTTTTTAGATATTTTTACAGAAAACTACACTCACTTAAAGGATTATTAGGAACACCATACTAATACTGTGTTTGACCCCCTTTCGCCTTCAGAACTGCCTTAATTCTACGTGGCATTGATTCAACAAGGTGCTGAAAGCATTCTTTAGAAATGTTGGCCCATATTGATAGGATAGCATCTTGCAGTTGATGGAGATTTGTGGGATGCACATCCGGGGCACGAAGCTCCCGTTCCACCACATCCCAAAGATGCTCTATTGGGTTGAGATCTGGTGACTGTGGGGGCCATTTTAGTACAGTGAACTCATTGTCATGTTCAAGAAACCAATTTGAAATGATTCGAGCTTTGTGACATGGTGCATTATCCTGCTGGAAGTAGCCATCAGAGGATGGGTACATGGTGGCCATAAAGGGATGGACATGGTCAGAAACAATGCTCAGGTAGGCCGTGGCATTTAAACTATGCCCAATTGGCACTAAGGGGCCTAAAGTGTGCCAAGAAAACATCCCCCACACCATTACACCACCACCACCAGCCTGCACAGTGGTAACAAGGCATGATGGATCCATGTTCTCATTCTGTTTACGCCAAATTCTGACTCTACCATCTGAATGTCTCAACAGAAATCGAGACTCATCAGACCAGGCAACATTTTTCCAGTCTTCAACTGTCCAATTGTGGTGAGCTCTTGCAAATTGTAGCCTCTTTTTCCTATTTGTAGTGGAGATGAGTGGTACCCGGTGGGGTCTTCTGCTGTTGTAGCCCATCCGCCTCAAGGTTGTGCGTGTTGTGGCTTCACAAATGCTTTGCTGCATACCTCGGTTGTAACGAGTGGTTATTTCAGGCAAAGTTGCTCTTCTATCAGCTTGAATCAGTCGGCCCATTCTCCTCTGTCCTCTAGCATCAACAAGGCATTTTCACCCACAGGACTGCCGCATACTGGATGTTTTTCCCTTTTCACACCATTCTTTGTAAACCCTAGAAATGGTTGTGCGTGAAAATCCCAGTAACTGAGCAGATTGTGAAATACTCAGACCGGCCCGTCTGGCACCAACAACCATGCCACGCTCAAAATTGCTTAAATCACCTTTCTTTCCCATTCTGACATTCAGTTTGGAGTTCAGGAGATTGTCTTGACCAGGACCACACCCCTAAATGCATTGAAGCAACTGCCATGTGATTGGTTGATTAGATAATTGCATTAATGAGAAATTGAACAGGTGTTCCTAATAATCCTTTAGGTGAGTGTATATTAAAGGTCTAACTAGAAAAAAAAAGTTATGCCCCAACGTGAGAAATAATGATGAGAATAAGACAATATACCAGAAAAAACATGACATGATCGGAGTGGTGTGCTGCTTACATGGTTTTTTATACTTCAATGAATCAAACTTCTCGAGGGATATTGTGCTTACCATTCAGTTTGGTGAGTGTTTTATTGTGTTTAATTAATGGGGTAAAGTTGCTGTAAATGTTTAGCTACACAGTATCAGAAATGATCACGAGTCTTTCATCTGAAGTCAGAGTCAAATCTCGAGTCTTTAACACTGGAGTCCAGGTCAAGTCTTGAAGGTGGGATTTCCACGTGTTATTAAAATACTCGAGCAGCATAATCACAACATCCCTTCTCGTATCCATTTTAATAGCAGGTTATTTCTTTCATAGTGATGTTCAACTTCCGAATATTGAATATAGGTTGAGATGAGTTTGAAGTGCACCGTATGTTGATGCATGTAGCATATTAGTGCAGGTATTCATTTAAGATGTTGATTTAGTAATTAAGTAGAAGGGCTAAAGTAGATCATAGAAAACATTGCCGCCAAAGGTCTCTACGATCAACTTAAGCTTGTGATGCTTTTGGGTGACCAGTATAGGCTAACAAGCTATTTTCAACGTACTGTAGATCATTTGATGTAACACAGTTCTTCGTTTAAATTAGAGAAAATGAAGCAAACCTTCTCTGCAGTCTTAACGATCTTCATCTGTTCACATTTGAGCACAGCAGTAAACCAGAGTCACTCTGGAGTGACGTCAACTCCCCACTTTGATTGGCTAGAGAGCTGTCAGTCTAGAACTAGTGGACCAATGGGGATGCTAAACCCCGCCCTGTTTGGCATGAAACTCTACCTGCAAAATTTGGAAGCGCAAGTTTGGAAATGTGAGCAAAGAAAAACACAGCAAGTGTGCAAAAAATGTAAATAAGATCAAAAAATGTCAGATGACTTTATTATTTTTTGATCTGTGAGCGCAATACATTGGGTGGGAAATTTACTCCATAGTATGATGTTAGCCAATCACAACAGTGTGAGTTTACATTGAAGTCTTAACCCTTGCCGCCTCGTTCTTAAATACAATATTATTGTATAAATACATCAGAATGTGAGATTGAGTTGAAACACCAATAAATAGGAAGCATAAAACATTTGCACAATAAAACACTAATATATATTGAAAAGTGGAGTAAAACAAGAAATAAGTCATTTGAACATATTAAAATCCTGTGATGGAAACCGACTCACAATAAGCATTATTTTATATTGTTACTCAAAAAAATATCAAAAGTATACGCCTAAATTGACACATTTTAATCTAAACAACCTTTCATTATAATTACTTTTCACACAAATTATGTTACTTCATTAATATTCAATTAAAATAATTTTTTCTTTCAATCTTCATACACTTTGTGAAACTCAGTTAAACAGGGTGTAGGAGAACAGTGGCAACAAGAAAAGCATGAAGCTCTGGGTGAAGCTCTTTGCACTATTACACTGTTTCCCCTGAAGGCATGTGACATTCGCAACATTTGGAATCTGTTAGGAATAAACTTGGATCTCGTTGTAGTCTAGAATACAACACTTCTGCCATCAAGAATTACTCGGTCCCTTTCAGTGCATGCCCAGCTGAATGCAGTCGGGAGTCTGTGTCTCTGAAGACTTCATGAAGGGAGGAGAAAGAACGACAACACAGAGTGCTTCTATTCAATTTACTCAAAGTTTATTACAGCAAGCATAATATTTATACCTTTCATAGAACAAGGAGCAACCAACAGCCAATAGTATAGTGACAGCAGGACAGCAAGACAGCCAAGGACAAGAAATTGTTGACCGGAATAGCACAGGAATGGTAATCATATGAGGTCAAGCAGTTCTAGATATTGGTTACATCTAACTGAGATATTTAGCTCACGAAAAGGAGTATGTGCTCGGAGCACAGAACATTCCAAAAAAGAATAAGACAAGAGAAACTAACAGCATCTAGGAAGGTCATGGACTCTTCGTGCATGTGGTATCCTTCTGTGGTTAGCACACATACATACAGAGTTAGATGTCAAACTAAAGACAGCATGTACAATTTATATTTCTCACAGAATCGGTGTTGCACTGTTACACAGGTTCCCCTGACAGCATGTGACATCCACAACATTTGGAATCGATATTGCAGCATCACAGACAGATTTAGAGACACATCCTTTTACCGTAGCTGACACGCCGACAAAAGACCCTGATTAAAAGAGAGTAAAAATAAGTTTAGTCATAAATAAATGACAAGCAAAGGCAGAGCTTGCCTCTGTGTACCCTAAACTGTATTTAAGACAGATGTTTGCATCATAATGTGTTCAGGATAATATATGGCCCACCAATGATGGAAAGGCCAAATAATTACTTTAACTTTCTTCTTCAGTTACCAGATTCTTACCTGACGCTTTAATGCAGTAGTCTTCATTCCCTGAACAACTCAACACGTTTAAGCAGCTTGGTTCATTGCAAGTGTAACACTGCTTCCCATTGGGGGTAGAGCTGGGATCTACAGAAGAAACAAGGGTAATTTAATATAACGCTATATCGTGAAAAAGGTTTACGCTTAAAATGTTAAAGTCTCCGTATAAATAAGTCAAGCATATGAGGTATCATTTAAAAACTTTGAATCTGAACTTTTCAGAGAAAAACATTACTTCTGCATTTATGTTACTTAAAATAACAATCGTGTTGAAAACTAGCGCCCTCTAGAGGTAATGGGGGTAGACATTTTTATATGAAAATAAATGTTCTTCACATAACGCTGACTACCACCCCTAGAATCCCAAGTTCTAATCCAGGGCGTGCTGAGTGACTCCAGCCAGGTCTCCTAAGAAACCAAATTGGCCCGGCGCTATGTCTCTGAGGTAACTCGCTCAACAAGCCACATGATAAAATGCGCGGATTGACTGTCTCAGACACGAAGGCAACTGACATTCGAGTCACTTCGCCACCACAAGGACTTAGAGGGCATTGGAATTAGGCATAACAAAGATCTCACTCTCAGGAATGTGACTGTACAGATAATTTTGTTGGCCTAATCCCACAGTTAGAAAGATTTTCAAAAGAATCACAAAGTGAAATATGATTTCTGTAAGTCATCAAATATAAACGTCTCTTTATGCTCCCATTACTGCTGCTGTAAACACCAAGTCGACAAAAACATTATATCTGCATTTACCATTAGAAAGTTCTCTAAAAATATATTCTTTTTTTTTTTTTACTTGTCTGTGATCTTGCTCGACTGACTAATCCAATGTTATATCGTAGAGGTCCAGAACTAAATATGCCTTCCAGAAGGTAAAGCATGTAAAACATCTGAAAATATGTTTTCGACTATTGATGATAAAATGATTTATATCATCACAAAGTGAAGAATCTCAGCTTTCTAATGACACCTACATTGAGCTTCAGAGGCCGAGATATTCAATGAAACAACAAGGGTGGTGCTTGAACTGAACATTAGACTAAATATCTATGGACGAGCACATATGTGAGGGCTAAAATGGGTTTTACACCAACATTTCAGATCTGTATATTGTGATAGAATATGATATAATATTTTTTCTAGTGCTTTCTGCCACCTAGTGGAATAAAATGAGACTTTTCACAGTGAGGTAGAAGAAACAGAACCAGAATTACATTACAAAGTTAGGACAAAATATATATATAAAATAAAATAAATATTATTCTGTTTATCATAAGATTATAAAAATTCAATATTATTTATGAATAATTGGAGTCTTTTTATTTGGGCAGTTCTCTGAAAAATTAGATTTTTATTCAATTAGTCCACAGTATGTGCAAATGGTGAGCTTTTAAATTTGAGTGTGAATTCACCAGAGTTTAAGGGGTTAACACATCAGCTACACAATGATAAAATAAATATTAACATCTAACACATATTTCAGTCAACATGATCTCAAAATTGACATTTACTATATACATTTTCCTTCATCTGTGCATTTTACCCCCCCCCCACAAAACATTTTTGTCTTTGTAATCTTTCATCAAAATGTACTAACATGCTTCACCTATGAAACAACTTTATCTTTTCAGTTGACATCACCAAGCTCTCTTCATTTTCAAACCCTCCCCTATAAATGCAATATAGAAAATAAAAATCATATAGAGATGACTTTTTATGGTCCAATTAATTCTCAGTGAATGAAATGAAGTCCCAAACTAAATGTTTCTCTTGTTGAGCATATTTCATGTTAGCTTTTAAGGAGATCATTATATGGAAAGTAAAGGACAGTACCTGGAGCATCTTCGATATTACAGTTGTCAGTGTTGCAGCATATAGAAGAAATCTTAGTGTTCCCGAGGTTCATGTTCCCAAATTGACAATAAATTGGCTGCACACAAGTCTTTAGTTTTATGTCCAGAGTAATGTTGCCTGAAAACAATTATAAAAAATAATCATACAGGAATAACAATACTTAATACAATAAGGTCAGTCATAAATGAACACAGTGATATCTGCTTGGAAATATTGCCATGTAAATCTGGGTAAATATTAGTCATATAATAACATGTACTGTAGAATTAATTAATGAAAATATGTGGTCAGAATACATTTAGACTAAACTGTACTAAGTGCAATTAATGAGGCAAATATTGTTTAGTAAGTGATTGATTGGTTGTCAACTGTTATACAAATTGTAACATTTTAGTGTAAATTGTTTCACACTGTATTTCACTCTGATCTCACTGGCGACAGTTGAAAGTTCTTCAGCTAAACTTGGTCTGTGCTTCCCAAAATTCTAACCACTGCCCCCAGTGGCCAAAGCAGAAAGAGTTTTTGTACATCTGGGTTGCAGCGGTATACCACGGTTTGAAAATTGACGGTTATCATACCATGTAAATTTGCTTATCTACGGTATTGGGAAAAAAATGCAACCGGACGGAGATTCTCACATGAACGTGCGCATCTCCTTTCCTTCTCAGAGAGAAGCGAGGCGAAAGGGTCTGACATGAGTGTGTGTGTGAGTTAAAGCAGTGTTTCTCAACTGGTCTATTCGGACTGGGTCACGGACAGCAGGGAAATAACAATGCCATGGTAACTTCTCCCATTGAAGATATTTTGGCGGCCGCCCAAGTGATTGACTATTTAGGACCGCTGAGGCAGATTTAATGATAATCTCGCAAACAGCTAAAGACTTCTCATCTGCACTTTGCGAGTGTAACGAGCTCGCGATCATGATCTGCTCTTCTCTCTGGCGCGCGCGTTCAACAACTGGGCATCCCTCGAAATTGCGGAGCGCAGACATCAAAACTGTGACCAATTTCAATTCTAGCGAGACTTTTCTAGTTTAAAGTTTTACGGGGTGTGTTAATTCGAACCTCTCAAACAGATCACATGTGATCATTTTGAAATAATCAGTGTTGGGTGTATCCAATTACAAAGTAATAAATTACTGTAATTGAATTACTTAAAACAAAAAAGAAGTGAAAAACATTTCAGTTTAAATACTTGTAATCAAATTACAGTTACTGACTTTCAATTAAAATTATAACTTTTGAGTCCATTATTGAATGGAAAACCAAAAACTAGGGATGTCATAAAAAAAAATCTATATATTGATTATTGATTGGCATGTTATTTTATCAATAAATTTGAGGCATCAATATATTAACATCAGCCATTATTTAAATTAGAACCCTAATTTGTGTGTTTTCAATTCACTGCCAGTTGCATTTCATTCAATGTAGTCTGATGTAATAGCTTTGGGAGACCACAAGGGGGCAACATAACATTTACTGAAGCAGGTAGTGGCATGAACATGCCATCACACACACATTACGAGCTGATTGCAGTCCAAAGTTACTGAGGTTTTTGTAGTTCTTCAAGAATTAAAGTGATGTTGATGAGTTTGCAGGTTAGTGTATGAAACTGGTGTAACTGTGCAAACTGAACTATGTTAATTATGCAATTTCTCTGTATGTTGCATTGAATAGGTCTTTCATTCAAGCTGTCAAACCACAAAAAGACATACTTGTAACTGAAAACACATTGTGTAGGCCCTATGAAAGAACTATAACACAATATATCATCCAGTAATAACTACTAGAGTAAATAATCATCTTTTGATACTGATTTGGGTTGAGTTTAATGGAAAACTTTGCGAGTTGAGCTCAGTGGCAATGCTGAATTTTTAACAGCCTCTGGAAATGGCGAGCCCACACTGTGTGCATACATACCTTCATAGAAAATAATTGTTTCAAATTTCAGAATGCATCTTGTCTGCCAGATGAGCAACCCACTTTAATTAACCTTGCCGCTCATACTTTACCAAAGTTGAAAGACAAAGACTATTGTGCAACAAGAAGCCACATTTATATCTGAAAAAATCCTGATATATACATGGAAATGGCATTGATCCCAAGCCTACCTTAAAACGTTCTAGGAAAAGTGATTTAGAAAGTGATTTAATAGTAGAATAATTAGTAGAGTGATTACTTTTTAGTTACACTAATAGATAAAGTAATCTGCTTTCAATTTAGAGAATTAATTTGTATTGGATTACATATTTTGAGTAACTAACCCAACACTGGCAATAATACTGTTTAAGACATAAAAATGTGCAATTACAAAAAGTGAGGTCGAGATGTCTGAGACCATTGTGAAAATGATTTTATTTATTTTTTTTAGCATTTTTCAAATGTAATACAATTTATGTCAATTTGAGTATTTCTCCCTTTTGCTTTAATGACATCATGCACTTGAGCTGGCGTGGATTAAACAAGTTTGTGCAAAACCTGATGATCGATGTTATTCCAGCATTTGAACATTTTAATTGTGTTCTTCAATGGAAACATGGAAATATGACCTTGAGTTGAATTCAATGTCACAAATTTGCTTACATTGGATTAGTAACTTAGAAATTGTACAGAATCTTCAATATTTCATGTTTATTTTAAGTCATACATTTTTTGGTTTTAAATCCTAAAACTTTGTTTATTTACAGGTTTAAGTTAGATTTGAAATCACAGATTTTCAATGTGGTCTCAGACTTTTGGATCCTACTGTACTTCATGAAATAGTCAGAAATAAAAATACAAATCTGGTAAATATTTTATGCTTGCAGTTTTAATTTCAGCCCAGTAAAAGAGTAGCAGTTATGTGACAAGTTAAATTATAGCAGTACATTTCCACTCAATCATAATGGACTTACCAGTTACTTTCACTTTTGAACTCATACACTCTGAAAATCCACTGGGGCATGTCTCCAGTGTTTCTACGCAAGTACCCGTCAGGTCTGGTATGCACTGTGTACAGTTTAGAGAGTATCCTAGAGAGAGAGAGAGAGACATTCAATGACCTCTGTATGCATACCAATAATTAAATAGACTAACATTAAATATTCTAGATGTTTTTGTACCTCCAGTGAAAAGAATGAAAAGCAGCACAAAAGAGACTTGAAGATCCATCTTTGGTGAAGAGGAGAATGAACTAACACTGTGCTCATTTCAGGGGCATTTTATAGCTGATGACAGGGGTTGGGCCATGATGAGGAAATGAAATTTTAAATAGAATGTAGATCATTAATACATTGTTATGTATTTGAGGAATAGAAAATTAGACCTACAGTGGATATAAAAAGTCTACACACCCCTGTTAAAATGCCAGGTTTTTGTGATGTAAAAGAATGAGACAAAGATAAATCATGTCAGAACATTTCCACTTTTATTGTGACCTATAATGTGAACAATTCAATTGAAAAACAAATTGAAATCTTTGTGGGGGAAAATGTTTCAATTAAAAACCTTACAATAACCTGGTTGCATAAGTGTGCACACCCTCTTATAACTGTGGATGTGGATGTGTTCAGAATTAACCAGTGAGTAGTACAGCCAGCAATGCAGCCCGTTCGGGGCACGGCAAACAAGAAGAAAACAAAAGATTTACCTCCCGGCCCTGCACCGGGGGATGCAGTGGTCTGGATACCAGCTCTGTAGCAGACGTCTTGCTCCCTGGGTTGTCTGTCTCGGGGGCACTTAGGAGCCTTCCGGGTC
>NC_068309.1:5773303-5844540 GCF_025860055.1 Xyrauchen texanus | reverse complement strand
GGGCTCACGCTGGGGCAGAGAACTGGGCTTTACCCGGTGAAACCACGCCCATTGAACTCCCCAAATCTCCTCCAACGCCAGCCGGGCCAGCCTCAAACCCATGTGTAGAAGGCACAGCACAAGGGGCGGCTGGAGTGGCTTTCTCCCGTTTGAAGAAGGAAAGCCGCAACCGCAACGTTGCCATGGTCATATTATCGCAATGAGAACATGAGCCATCCACGAATGCTGCCTCATTGTATTCGCTGCCCAGACACGTGAGGCAGCGCCCGTGGTCGTCGTTGGTGGAGAGATAACGATCACATCCAGGAATCACAAGGATGGAAAAGCATCTTTAAAAAGACACGTCTTTAAAAGACGTTCAACAGCAATGTATGTGCTCTTTTAAGAAATATATTTTTTTTGCAGAAAATATACTCTTAAGTAGCGCTGTCGAAGCACCCAGGGACAAATCTGCAGTTGGCGTGCAGAAGGAGAGAAAGCCACTGGAATGCGGCGTATATCCAACAGCATACACTTCTGTAGAAGTGAATGGAACTGCAGTAGTATTCAGCTCGCTGATAGTACAACTGCTCGGCGGTTCACTCACTATCGGTTAAACGAAGTATGAAACTTAGTAAAACACGGCTTGAGATACCTGCATTCAGATGTACACTTCATCATGCTGTGTTTGAATGCAAGAATGTGCTCTCTGTAAGTGTGGTTTGTTCTCTTTATAAGCTGTGTGTTGCCAAAACAGCGAGTTTCGCATACTGCCCCCTGGAGAAAACAGGTGGTACTCCTTAACTGTGTAACCGGTCCTACTCAAACCGCTCTGAGCTTTATTCGTACCGGTGTCAGCATTATATTATTTTATATATGCTACTGTATAGGTTATGATTTCTATGCTGATAATTCCCCCACACTTGACACTTAATTGCTTATTTTCGCTTGTTTTGTGCTTCTTTTTCTTGCGAGATCTGGGAACACAAGTTGTATATCACTCACCCTTATCTAAGAGTACTGTAGTTTTTTTTTTAAAAAGAACATTATTAACCATTCTTTTATTGGTTTTAACAGGTTTCGAAACTATGATTGGCCATCTCCCATGTCAGAAGCGCACTTAAATTAAACCACATAGAACCATGTTGGGAACGAAGGAGTTTTAAGAAAGTTTATTAAATAATTTTGGATTTGTACGTAGCCACAATGCATTTGAAATGAATGTGATTAAAGTGCAGACTGTCTGCTTTAGTTATTCACATTCAAATCGGGTGAACATTTTAGGAATTACAGCATGTTTTATACACAATCAATATACATCTCCTTTCTCACTAATTTTCTTGTTCACAGAATTCACATTGACATTAGGTTTTCAAATAAACCTATAAACTTGACTCTTTGCATCTATAAAGATAAGCCAAAATGTATTTACACACACATAAATGTTTTACGTGACTTAACTTGTAAGGCAATTATTACTTGAGATATTTATGTAATACACATATTTATTCTTCAAATCTTATTTGTTTGATCTTTAACAATGTCACCACTTTGCAGTAATTTGCATATTCTGCTTTACATATCAGGAAACAATGTAATATTACCTGAAATGATTACTTGTACCATTAATTTTAATGACTGGGAAAGTGCATTAACTTAGTACATTTATGAACTCTCATGGAACCCAACACAGATATTATATGAGTAAAAATTAATAATGAACACTCAAAGATGGTAACTGGAGGCTGTTTGAGGTAAATTAATTACAGAGTCATTCTATGAAACGGCTGCCATTTGGGTCCGCAACGTTTGATGAGATGCATAAGGCACAAAATATGTCCCAAAGTGTGTTTCCAAAGCTTAAAGTTATTAATTCAAGTGTTCTTGTCAACATGATATATGATAAAAATACTATTCTTAAAGAGTAACATACTATATTTAATCATTTTTCATCAGTACATAGCCAATTTCACATGTCCGTGTTGACCAACATGACATTTTCATCTAAAATAACACCATATAAGTTTTATATGTTTTTCAAACATTTATTATTTTCAGGATTATATGTGTATCCCTGTATACATAAGATATATTTATTCAAAATAAACTTTATTTTAAATTTTTTATATATTTTATGATTTGTATGCATCCCTCAATTTGACTTACCACCCTGTCACACTAACTTGTTTTATTATAAATAATGTATTGTTGCTTTAAATGACATCACAAAGTGGAACTTACATCATTTGAGCCTTGTAGCCACCAAGAACAAAAGCAGGCAAGTACTGACATTATTTTACTTTGTTTAGTTGTTGCTTTTTCATGTTAGGCAGGGTCCGTCAAGCTAAAACCAACCACCCCATCATGCAAAATAGATAGGGGAAACTGTTTTTTATTACATTTTTACTTTATTAATGCAAAGAAAATTATATTTCAGATTGAATGCATTTATGCTATGTGAGGCCATTTTGGGATGAAATTTAGGGATGTGATGGGGTGGTTCTGCTTCCCGTTTGAATGCGAGTATGTGTTAAATCAAGGATTCTAGTATAGGCTAACCAATTTATTTTCTTTTAACTTAACCCTGTTTGGTTCACTCACTCACACACTCATCACTCACTCACTATTCAATTTCAATTTAAAAGTACTTTATTGGCATGATTGTGTTTACATACAGTATTACCAAAGCATTAATACACAAAACAGATAATGACAAGACAAATAATAATGATAAGATAGAATTAAAATAAGGTGCCAGGTAATGATTCAAATCAAATAAAAAACTATAATAACAATATACACTATACAATATAAAATATGCATTTTACAGGACATTATGAACATAAGAGAATAAAAGTACTGTGAATGAAGTACATTAAGGCAGTTTTACATACATTTATCAATTGTCACACATTATACATACATTTCTGCATATACATGGTGAAATTATTTATTTTTCACATATCCCAGCTAAGCTGGGGTCAGAGTGCAGGGTCAGCCATGATACGGCGCCCCTGGAGCAGATAGGTTCAAGGGCCTTGCTCAAGGGCCCAACAGTGCCCAACAGTGGTGTCTTGGTGGTGTTGGGGCTTGAACCCCTGACCTTCTGGTCAGTATCCAGAGCTTGAACCGCTGAGCCACCACTGCCCAGTGATTGGTTTCTGACGGTGTGCAGCTCAAAAATGAATTTAGCTGCAACTGATGCATGGTCCTCCCCCAGTAACACCAACATCTGATCGGTTTCTGCCAAACTGGAAAACTGTGGCATGAGGTTTGAGAGTTTGTGGATGTATCGCTCTCTCAACTCTGTAAATTTCTCACAGTAAAGGAGAAAGTGTGTCTCTGTCGCGACCTCACACGTGTCACAGTGAGCACAGGCTCGTTCTTCCTTTGGAAGCCATGTTTGTCTGTGTCGGCCTTTTTCTATGGCCAGACTGTGATCACCGAGTCTGTATTTGGTGAGGATCCATCTCTGTTTTGGATCCCTTACAGTGTGCAGATATTCTGCCAGATTATATGTTCTGTTTAGGGCCCGATAACATTCCAATTTGCTTTGGTTTTTACTTTCATCTTCCCAATGGTCCAAATATGAATTTTTGATTTCTTTTATGATTTGGTTTATTCTGATATGGTTTTGTTCAGCAGTGCTGGTCTGAAACTGAAACTGGTGTTTGTTAGTTGTTAGTGGGTTTGTGAGTCAGCTGACAAAGAGGACTGGTTTTAGGCTTCAGCTCTTGGGTTTTAAGGGCTTCATGTTGCAGTGTGTTAGGGGAAACTTGAATTTAGGTGTGTCCAAAATTTGAGGGATCGTTTTTCAAGATGTATAATAGGGGGTATCTGCCTAGTTCCGCTCGGCATGCATTAGTAGGTGTTCTTCTCTGAACTCTTAGAATGTTTCTACAGAATTCTGCATGCAGGGATTCTATGGGGCGTTTGCCCCATCTCGAGTAATCTGCCATACAGAGGGGACCCCAAACCTCACTTCCGTACAGAGCAATAGGCATTATAATACTATCAAAGATCTTACACCAGATTGTTACAGGAATGTCAACTTGGGTAAATTTGCCCTTAATAGCTTAGAATGCTCTTCTAGCTTTCTCTTTTAGTGCATTCACTGCCAGACCAAAACCCCCTGAAGCACAAATTTTTAGACCATCTGCATAGAGAAGAAATTTAACTTCAGAATGATTTAGAGTAAGACCGGGTGTTGCAGATTGTTCCAGTAGCACTGCTAAGTCATTAATGTAAATGTTGAACAGAGTTGGACTCAAACTGCAGCCCTGTCTCACTCCTCGCCCTTGAGTGAAAAACTCTGTTCTTTTAATGCCAATTTTAACTGCGCACCTGTTGTCTGAATACATAGATTTGATAGTGTCGTATGTTTTACCCCCAATGCCGGATTGTAGAATTTTATAATATAGACCATCATGCCAGATGGAATCGAATGCTTTTTTTAAATCAACAAATCATGCATAAATCTTGCCTTTGCTTTTTTTGATGCACGTGCTGTTGACTATCGTGTGTAGCGTGTGAATGTGGTCGGTGGTTTGGTAGGAATCCAATCTGACTCCTACTCAAGCATTGTGCTTGATAAGGAAGGCCTGTATCTGGGCGTTCAGGATACAGCAGAAAGACTTCCCCAGATTGCTGCTCACACAAATGCCTCGGTAGTTATTGGGGTCGAATTTGTCTCCGCTCTTATATAATGGGTGTATTAAGCCCATACTCCAGGTGTCAGGAAAGTAGCCAGACTGCAGAACCAAGTTGAAGAGTTTTGACAAGGCCTCCTGCAGTACTGCTGGACTGTGCTTCAGCATTTCTGTTCTAATGTTGTCTAGACCACATGCCTTTCTGGGTTTTAGTTTCTTAACTGCATCTGCCAATTCTTCTCTGCTAATCTGATAGTCTAAAGGGTTTTGGTTATTTTTTTATTGTAGATTCCAGTTGACTTATTTTGCATTCTTTTCTTGTCAGGTGTTAGATTTTCTGTGAGTGAGTGTGTGAAAGATATAGTGAGAGAGTGAGTGAATGAAAGAGATAGTGAGAGAGTGAGTGTAAGTAGTGAGTGAGTGATGAGTGAATGAAAGAGCGAGTGAGTGAGTGAGTGCGTGAGTGATAGATATAGTGAGAGTGTAAAGAAGTTCAATGGAGAGGAGGCGGCGAGAACCGGCTTGACGATACAAATAATATTTTTAATGATAAACTTAAGACACAAACACATACATGACGGACATGTCTGTAAACTACCTCTCTCTCCCGCACAATCCTCCGCAGTCGGCCTTTATCCCTCTCGGAGACATGATTAGCCTGATGAGGGACTGGGTGTGTATTATGTATACCATTATATTATCACGACCCGGCCCCACCCTCCGGCTTGCCACACAATGGTTAAGATGTTGCTAGTACACAAAACTCCTGTGTACTTGTGTTAGAAGACTCTGGATTTTTTTTTACATACATCAGCTCAACCCACTCGACTCCACCTGCTCTGAGCGAGATTTTAACCAGCGTCTCCGATGGGAGGCGGACGCGCTAACAAGGAGGCTAAAGGCTACAGCCTCTAGTGTCAGTCGCTATTGTGCCTCTTGAGGCCAGGGGAGTGAAGTTTACACACTGCACAGCTATCTACCACCTGGCTACCATTACATTCACCCCCTAAACCTCACTCCCATCTGGGTCACAGCACCACTGTAACTGGTCCTGGCCTCCACCCTGCCACAGGGGGACTCTACAAACACAGCAACCAGGGGCAGAGACAGCTCTGCCAAAGGGAAACACGGGTCTGCTGATAGGGAGACTGTACAGCGTAATATACATTACCGGGGTTACCGGAGTAATCGGCACCGGTGGAGCACATATCCCAGTACAGGCATATTAGACCCTGTAGTGGGGCTGGCTGCAAACTTCTCCACTGAATTTGTGAAGCATAGGGCTAGGAAGGAAGAACATCCAGGGTCCATGACTTGGTGAACTTGACTGGGGTTAAAAGTGCAAGTATTCGCCTCAGGGGAGGGGAAATGCACTATACGCAAGCGATACACCCGGGCAGCTGGTCTGTATTACCGAACTCTACCTGTTCGTACCTGAAACAACCCGGGGATTGTAAAATCTCGCAAATTTATTGGGTGTTTCCCAGCCTGCTACTATACAGATTTTGTGGAATAATTGTATCAAGTAAAATATAAATTAATGAAGTATAATCAAACCGCATAGTCCATAAGTGAATGAGTGGTCCAAATTGTTTAATAAGCTCTGGGAAATGGCACAAGTAGTGATGTTTAGGCTTGAGAGGCTTAGAAGGGAAAGTCACATGCCTAAAAAAATCCACACTTCTGATTCTGGATCCTTAATCTGGTGTCCAACAATAACTGGTAAAAGTCTCTTTACTCTCTGCTGGTTTATTGGCAGCATCATTTCCTGTGTATTCAAACTGTTTAATATAGTGATTAAGATCTGTGAAAGTAAAGCATTTCTCTTGATTTACCAAGTAATCAATGTACAGCTTAAGATCAGATGCCACAACACCCTCAAAGAGGTCATGGCCAAGGCAGGGGGGCAAGCCAAGCTGACAAACATGAAAATAATTCTGCTGATTGAATGGAGAGTTAAATTTGACTCCAACTACATTATTGCCGCTGGCAGCAAGTTTCTGAAGGTTTCTCTCATAAGACTCCACAGTTCGCTTTCATAGCAGGTTCCAAAGGTGTGGCAAGAAATGTGTCTGTCAATGGTGCAATACCTGCAGATAAGTAGGCTTCGGCTAAAGTCCTCGACAAAACCACCAATGGTGTGGGATCCCAGGTTGTCACCTACGATGGAACAAAAAGAAGCTTTCACAGTTTTGCCATCATTCACAACAACACAATTCTCTTCAAGATCTTCAATTAGTGATCTAAAACATGAGCTGGTCCAAAATGCTTAAAATCTTGCTCATTACAAAAAAAAAAACAAGTTCCATGTGGTCTATGTTTGAGCTTTTGTGAGGTAAAATATCAGACAAGGTAAGATAAGCTGCCAGCAATTTGTGTTTCTTTTTACCTAAACCCAAAGGATTTACCATTTCAAATGAATCAAACCCAGAGACGATGGATCAGTTTGAAACAGAGAATTTTCAGAAAACTTCTTACAATGCTTTACTTCCTGAAACAGACCATTTTCAGCTGTTTGTGAAATTGTGAGTGCATCCGTTCACATTGATCCCTCACAGACTGGCAATGAAACAGAGCACTGATGGTCTGCTCAACTGGGACATACTGAGCAAAGCACTCTGTCCCATTTCTTTCACTAACTCCTAGAAAAATAGGGACTGGCTCAACATAGACTGCTTTCTAGCAAGATTTCCACTTTCTCCTTTGTGCTGCACTTAGAACGGCACTATTACAAGCTGTCCGCAAATCCTCCCTAGACAACTGATCTATCATATCATTAATCCTCACCTCTGGTAATTCAAACAAAGCAAGCTTTTCTCTCAGTTTACTAAGAAAATAAGACTGCCCAATGTCGTGGATATTTTGAAAATCTTCAACAAATGCCTTGAATAGAAGACTCAGGTAATAGCAATTTAGCTTGCAGTTTCAGGTAGAAGAGGGTTGCATTTCTTAGAAACAGAGATTCATCCACAACTTCAGGAAAATTGTGCTCTACAACCTCCGATCTCTCCCTCTCAGACACAACATCAGAAACTGAGTTTCCATGACCATAGCAGGCTCTATCAAATGGTTTACAGAGCACATTTTGTGTGTGATGCAAATGTAGATCTCACCTTAAATGTCCTGTTGCAACCAAATGAACCAGATCTCCAGACCTGTCTGAATATGGCTCTTCAAATGAGACAAAAACTGTCTTAGGGTCCCTCATTGAACTTCACAAATGTCTACATGGCATTTAAATGTTTTATCATTTGAGCCTGATACTCTTTAGCAGACCTGTGATGTTCCCTGTGATGTCTGTATGTGGGACTTCAATAAAGAAAACTTAGTGAAAACATTTGGGCCGTCAAGCACACCACATCTAAATTGTGAATTAGGCACATTTCTATGCAATTTCACATGCTGCACAAAACTAAGGATTGTATTGCTCTCAATATTACAGAATTGACAGATAAACATGTTCAACTGCAAAAAACAAAACTTCACAAGCTAATATATGCACAGCAATTATTAACATAAAAATTAAAACATTAAAAAAAAAATTCACTATAGCATCTTCATCGAACAAACGTGCTAATTAGCTAATGGCTTGGCAGTCAAGTGAACCACTACTGAGTTGCGTAAAATCAACATAATTTAATTGTATTAATTTAATTTCAATGTTTAAAAGTTTACATAAACTACCAGCAATCTAAAATAATGTTATACGGAATAGTTATCTAAAAAAATTATAGTAACACGGATGCCCAGTCACACTTTCATGATGAAGAAAATATACCCAGCTAATCGTAAATATGTGACTTTGTACTCAACAAGCAAATTCAGTATCATAAAATTGGACAGATAATCTAGATTATCCATTTTGCAACATAACAAAATAAAAATAATAGTTATACAAAGAAAGATCTTGATGACTGGTAAAATAATTATTAGATGTAAAAGGATTTCAAGTTTTAACTGAAACATGAATTACTGGCTACACTCACCTCGTCACACTCTCATTCTTGGTCCTCCTCTGGTCATTGTAGCGCGCATGAAGTGAGCCCGAAAATTGAGCGGTTATGCGGCGTGCGAAAAGTCCCAAGATGTCCGCGGCTGATGACGAAACGACAACGCATGCATATGGATTTATTGGCGGGTTGCATACCAACTTTAAGGTGCATACCGTCAACACCTGTGCTGGAGTGTGAAGTGATTTCAGTCTAGATGTATGTTAAAAGATGTCTATATTCTATTCCTAAGACCACATCATACAGTGTTTTTGAAAGCCAACAGTTTTAAAGTACTAGATGTGTACATTATATAACCAAATGTCAGAGTCTGTATGCTGTAAATAATTCGTTACAAAGGCTGTATTTATTACAGTTGACTATTGCTTCATATTGACTTGTGAAGTACCAAATATTTATTTAAAAACTTGTGCAACAGTTGGATTTTTTCTTCTTTAAAAAATAAATAAAAATGTAACAATATATATAATTGGGCATATCCTGTAGCATTTACTGCATAATCATGTCCCCAGAAGTCATAGGAAAACCCAATAACAGTAGTCTACCTTAAAAAAAATCCAGTATTTTATTGTAGATATTACTGTAAAACTTACAGTAATTATTTAGCATGTTCCCACAATTCATAGCAGAATACAGACGTCTATTGTAAATATTCACTGTAAAAATTACAGCAGTTTACAGTGTAGGTTTATTTTCTGATGATTTCATCTTATGGATAACGAATATTCCATAAATAGAAATAGAAGATTGTTGCTTTTTATTACAAAGGTTCTTAAGACTTTTATATTGCCAAAAAACATTGAGGGCATAAAAAAAAAATGTGCATTATCATGAAACATCAGCAGAACCAAAATGTGTGCAAATCGTTAGTAAAACAATGATTGTGTAAATTGTGGCATTTATTTAAATGGGACAATTTACATAAGCATGCATTTACACATACATTTGTTTTTCTCATGTTTCATGAATTAGGCAAACTTACTGCTCAGTCAGTACACTGCATGTTAGCATTTCTATAAGACTTTATGTGAATGTGGGGGCCTGGGTATCTCAGCGAGTATTGATGCTGACTATCACCCCTGGAGTCACGAGTTCAAATCCAAGGCGTGCTGAGTGACTCCAGCCAGGTCTCCTAAACAACCAAATTGGCCCAGTTGCTAGGGAGGGTAGAGTCACATGGGGTAACCTCCTCGTGGTCGCGATTAGTGGTTCTCTCTCTCAATTGGGCACATGGTAAGTTATGCGTGGATCACGGTGAGTAGCATGATCCTCCACATGCTGGGAGTCTCCATGGTGTCATGCCCAACGAGCCACGTGATAAGATTTGCGTATTGGCGGTCTCAGAAGCGGAAGCAACTGTCTTGTCCTTCACTACCCAGATTGAGATGAATAACCACGCCATCACGAGGACGTAGTAAGTAGTGGGAATTGGGCATTCCAAGTTGGGAGAAAAGGGGCTAAAAAATAAAATGAAAAAGAGTTATGTGAATGCAAGCATTTCAATGTACCTTTTTTAAGCATAAAATAGAGTAGAGGTGCATTCTACACACTGAATGTCACAGAGACTGTAGCATTGCTCTTTAGATTTAAGTTGTTTTGAACAGTTTGTGTGAAAAATCTTTAATACTGTAGCATATCTATATGCATGTATACATTTATTGGGGTAAGATTAATAAATATTCTTTTAGCATTTTTAAGGCATGATACAAGTAATTTTCTGGTGCCTTAATATCGAATAAAAACAAAACCAGAAGTTTGATGCTTTTATTACAAAGATTCTTTGAAAGGTTTTAAGTAGTTGTGTCTGACTGGCAAACTGAGTCTTCTCACAACTAATTGATTCAGATGATATTTCCTCTGGGATGCCCCTTGTCATTTCATAGTATAAACGCCTCTAGAATTTAAGGAGGTGCATGCAGTCTGCGGTCCGGCACGCTGCGGTGCAGGCGAATGTAGAGACGTTGGATTAGCCTCGCCATCACTTTCCAAAACCCCAAACTCCAAAGATACCAAATTAGCTTTATTGAGACCAACATTGTGCAGAAACATTTGTTAAAAACAACATGGCCAGGATTGGGAAGGTTACTTTTACAAAGTATTCTTATTCAGTTTTGCTACTCTCAAGTAAATGTATCTTGTTTGAAGTATTTTTTAGATATTTTTACAGAAAACTATATTAAAGGTCTAACTAGAAAAAAAAAGTTATGCCCCAACGTGAGAAATAATGATGAGAATAAGACAATATACCAGAAAAAACATGACATGATCGGAGTGGTGTGCTGCATACATGGTTTTTATACTTCAATGAATCAAACTTCTCGAGGGATATTGTGCTTACCATTCAGTTTGGTGAGTGTTTTATTGTGTTTAATTAATGGGGTAAAGTTGCTGTAAATGTTTAGCTACACAGTATCAGAAATGATCACGAGTCTTTCATCTGAAGTCAGAGTCAAATCTCGAGTCTTTAACACTGGAGTCCAGGTCAAGTCTCAAAGGTGGGATTTCCACGTGTTATTAAAATACTCGAGCAGCATAATCACAACATCCCATCTCGTATCCATTTTAATAGCAGTTTATTTATTTCATAGTGATGTTCAACTTCCGAATATTGAATATACTGCGATGAGTTTGAAGTGCACCGTATGTTGATGCATGTAGCATATTAGTGCAGGTATTCATTTAAGATGTTTATTTAGTAATTAAGTAGAAGGGCTAAAGTAGATCATAGAAACCATTGCCGCCAAAGGTCTCTACGATCAACTTAAGCTTGTGATGCTTTTGGGTGACCAGTATAGGCTAATTTTAACTGGTCTTTATATCAAAGTGCTGTAATCAGGACTTTCACTTTTAACACGAGCTATTTTCAACTTACTGTAGATCATTTGATGTAACACAGTTCTAAGTTTAAATGAGAGAAAATGAGGCAAACCTTGAACCTCAGTCAAATTTTCTGTGCTGTCTTAACGATCTTCATCTGTTCACATTTGAGCACAGCCGTAAACCAGAGTCACTCTGGAGTGACATCAACTCCCCACTTTGATTGGCTAGATTAGAGCTGTCAGTCTAGAACTAGTGGACCAATGGGGATGCTAAACCCCGCCCTGTTTGGCATGAAACTCTACCTGCAAAATTTGGAAGCGCAAGTGAAGAATTTGGAAATGTGAGCAAAGAAAAACACAGCAAGTGTGCAAAAAATTTAAATAAGAGCAAAAAATGTCAGATGACTGTTTATTATTTTTTGATCTGTGAATGCAATACATTGGGTGGGAAATTTACTCCATAGTATGACGTTAGCCAATCACAACAGTGTGAGTTTACATTGAAGTCTTAAAGGACCACACCGAGCATTTCAGACAGGGACAGGGTGGAACATTATTACATATGACTCAATTATGACTGTTTGTTGCAAAAATGTTTTACTAACATTATAAGTGGACCCCATGGAAGATAATAAAATGATAAAAAAAAAAAATACAAGTCTAAAAACAGTCTAAAAGCTACCCGTTTATGCTATTAAAGAAGTACCCACTTCCCTCATTAACAATGGAGACCAGCATTTCCATTATGCTCAAACTGCGCTAACAACCTTGTCCATGTGCTCCAACACTGGTTGCCCATCTTTTTTCCCTCTTAGTGGCGGCTTGCTTAAATAAAACATTTTAACATAAAACATTTGCACAATAAAACACCAATATATATTGAAAAGTGGAGTAAAACAAGAAATAAGTAATTTGAACACATTCAAATCCTGTGATGGAAACTGACTCACAATGAGTAAACATTATTTTATATTGTTACTCATAAAAACATCAAAAGTATATGCCTAAATTGACAAATTTTGCAATATAACTGTTGTCCCTATATTTACAAAAATCACTGTAACACTCTGGAGACCTTTCACCCCAGATGTGAGTTAAAAGGCTTCTTTGCCATTTTCATGATGAATTTTCATCTAAACAACCTTTCATAATAATTACTTTTCATACAAATTTTGAAACTTCATTAATTTTCAATAAAAAATATTTTTTCTTTCAATCTTCATACACTTTGTGAAACTCAGTGAAACAGGGTGTAGGAGAACAGTGGCAACAAGGAAAGCATGAAGCTCTGGGTGAAGCTCTTTGCACTGTTACACGGTTTCCCCTGAAGGCAAGTGACATTCGCAACATTTGGAATCGGTGTTGCACTGTTACACGGTTTCCCCTGAAGGCATGTGACATTCGCAACATTTGGAATCGGTGTTGCACTGTTACACGGTTTCCCCTGAAGGCAAGTGACATTCGCAACATTTGGAATCGGTGTTGCACTGTTACACGGTTTCCCCTGAAGGCATGTGACATTCGCAACATTTGGAATCGGTGTTGCACTGTTACACGGTTTCCCCTGAAGGCATGTGACATTCGCAACATTTGGAATCGGTGTTGCACTGTTACACGGTTTCCCCTGAAGGCATGTGACATTCGCAACATTTGGAATCAGTGTTGCACTGTTACACAGGTTCCCCTGACAGCATGTGACATTCGCAACATTTGGAATCGATGTTGCAGCATCACAGACAGATTTAGAGACGCATCCTTTTACAGTAGCTGACACGCCACCAAAAGACCCTGATTAAAAGAGAGTAAATTAGAAGTTTAGTCATAAATAAATGACAAGCAAAGGCAGAGCTTCCCTCTGTGAACCCTAAACTGTATTTAAGACAGATTTTTGCATCATAATGTGTTCAGAATAATATATGGCCCACCAATGATGGAAAGGCCAAATAATTACTTTAACTTTCTTCTTCAGTTACCAGATTCTTACCTGTCGCTCTAATGCAGTAGTCTTCATTCCCTGAACAATTCAGCACGTTTGAGCAGTTTGGTCCATTGCAAGAGTAACACTGGTTCCCATTGGGGGTAGAGCTGGGATCTACAGAAGAAACAAGGGTAATTTTATAACGCTATATCGTGAAAAAAGTTTACGCTTAAAATGTTAAAGTCTCCGTATAAATAATTCAAGCATATGAGGTATCATTTAAAAACTTTGAATCTGAACTTTTCAGAGATAACCATCACATCTGCATTTATGTTACTTAAAATAACAAAAAGGCCTCAAAACAATCATGTTGAAAATTAGCGCCCTCTAGAGGTAATGGGGTAGACATTTTTATATGAAAATAAATGTCCTTCACATGACGCTGACTACCACCCCTAGAGTCGCAAGTTCGAATCCAGGGCGTGCTGAGTGACTCCTAAGCAACCAAATTGGCCCAGCGCTATGTCTCCGAGGTAACACGCTCAACAAGCCACATGATAAAATGCGCGGATTGACTGTCTCAGACACGAAGGCAACTGACATTCGAGTCACTTCGCCACCACAAGGACTTAGAGGGCATTGGAATTAGGCATAACAAAGATCTCACTCTCAGGAATGTGACTGTACAGATAATTTTGTTGGCCTAATACCACAGTTAGAAAGATATTCAAAAGAATCACAAAGTGAAATATGATTTCTGTAAGTCATCAAATATAAACGTCTCTTTATGCTCCCATTACTGCTGCTGTAAACACCAAGTCGACAAAAACATTATATCTGCATTTACCATTAGAAAGTTCTCTAAAAATATATTATTTTTTTTTTTACTTGTCTGTGATCTTGCTCGGCTGACTAATCCAATGTTATATCTTAGAGGTCCAGAACTAAATATGCCTTCCAGAAGGTAAAGCATGTAAAACATCTGAAAATATGTTTTCGACTATTGATGATAAAATGATTTATATCATCACAAAGTGAAGAATCTCAGCTTTCTAATGACACCTACACTGAGCTTCAGAGGCCGAGATATTCAATGAAACAACAAGGGTGGTGCTTGAACTGAACATTAGACTGAATATCTATGGACGAGCACATATGTGAGGGCTAAAATGGGTTTTACACCAACATTTCAGATCTGTATATTGTGATAGAATATGATATAATATTTTTTCTAGTGCTTTCTGCCACCTAGTGGAATAAAATGAGACTTTTCACAGTGAGGTAGAAGAAACAGAACCAGAATTACATTACAAAGTTAGGATAAAATATATATATAAAATAAAATAAATATTATTCTGTTTATCGTAAGATTATATACCCCCCCCCCCACCCCCCCACACACAAAAAAACATTTTTGTCTTTGTAATCTTTCATCAAAATGTACTAACATGCTCCACCTATGAAACAACTTTATCTTTTCAGCTGACATCACCAAGCTCTCTTCATTTCAAACCCTCCCCTATAAATGCAATATAGAAAATAAAAATCATATAGAGATGACTTTTTATGGTCCAATTAATTCTCAGTGAATGAAATGAAGTCCCAAACTAAATGTTTCTCTTGTTGAGCATATTTCATGTTAGCTATTAAGGAGATCATTATATGGAAAGTAAAGGACAGTACCTGGAGCATCTTTGTCATTACAGTTGTCAGTGCTGCAGCATGAAGAAGAAATCTTAATGTCACCGAGGTTCATGAACCCAGTTTGACAATAACTTGGCTGCACACAAGTCTTTAGTTTTATGTCCAGAGTAATGTTGCCTGAAAACAATTATAAAAAATAATCATACAGGAATAACAATACTTAATACAATAAGGTCAGTCATAAATGAACACAGTGATATCTGCTTGGAAATATTGCCATGTAAATCTGGGTAAATATTAGTCATATAATAACATGTACTGTAGAATTAATTAAAGAAAATATGTGGCCAGAATACATTTAGACTAAACTGTACAAAGTGCAATTAATGAGGCAAATATTGTTTAGTAAGTGATTGATTGGTTGTCAACTGTTATACAACTTGTAACATTTTAGTGTAAATTGTTTCACACTGTATTTCACTCTGATCTCACTGGCGACAGTTGAAAGTTCTTCAGCTAAACTTGGTCTGTGCTTCCCAAAATTCTAAATTCTAACCACTTAAGAAATTCCGCTTCCAGTGGCTGAAGCAGAAACTGTTTTTGTACATCTGGGCACATAAGCTCCAGTTTCCAGGTGAAATATCCACAGGGTGGTGCCAAAAGCGAGTTTTCAGTATTTTTTGTTGTAAATTATGTTATACAGTCAACAGAAATACATATTTATTAACCTGATTCAAACCCCAACCCTAAACATAACCGTCAGTGGAATAAATATTTTTTTTTAATCTCAGATGGTAAATAAAAGCTGAGAATCATGCTTGTCAATGATAATGGAAATATGATTTTTTTGGTTTCAATGTGTGTCAAGAACCCTTTTGGTTTGGTCGCAACATGTTTTCTTCCCATGTGATCATGTTGCAATAATCAGTGTTGGGTGTACGTCTGTTAGCGTTTCTGTGACAGCTGAAGGGACATTATGAATTTGAGCGTAAAACCAAAAACTAGGGATTTTATCAATAAATTTGAGGCATCGATATATTAACATCAGCCATTATTTAAATTAGAACCCTAATTTGTGTGTTCAATTCACTGCCAGTTGCAATATATCATCCAGTAATAACTACTAGAGTAAATAATCATCTTTTGATAATGATTTGGGTTGAGTTTAATGGAAATCTTTGCGAGTTGAGCTCAGTGGCAATGCTGAATTTTTAACAGCCTCTGGAAATGGCGAGCCCACACTGTGTGCATACATACCTTCATAGAAAATAATTGTTTCAAATTTCAGAATGCATCTTGTCTGCCAGATGAGCATCCCACTTTAATTAACCTTGTCGCTCATACTTTTATTTAGTAATAATACAATGAAAGATTTAGAAAGTTATTTAATAGTAGAATAATTAGTAGTGTGATTACTTTTTAGTTACACTAATAGGTAAAGTAATCTGCTTTCAATTTAGAGAATTCATTTGTATTGAATTACTTATTTTGAGTAACTAACCCAACACTGGCAATAATACTGTTTAAGACATAAAAATGTGCAATTACAAAAAGTGAGGTCCAGATGTCTGAGACCATTGTGAAAATACTTTTTTTTTTTAGCATTTTTCAAATTTAATACAATTTATGTCAATTTGAGTAAATTTACACAAAATTAGTATTTGGTATTTCTCCCTTTTGCTTTAATGACAGCATGCACTTGAGCTGGCGTGGATTAAACAAGTTTGTGCAAAACCTGATGATCGATGTTATTCCAGCATTTGAACATTTTAATTGTGTTCTTCAATGGAAACATGGAAATATGACCTTGAGTTGAATTCAATGTCACAAATTTGCTTACATTGGTTTAGTAACTTAGAAATTGTACAGAATCTTCAATATTTCTTGTTTATTTTAAGTCATAAAGTTTTTTTGGTTTTAAATCCTAAAACTTTGTTTATTTACAGGTTTAATTTAGATTTGAAATCACAGATTTTCAATGTGGTCTCAGACTTTTGGATCCTACTGTACTTCACGAAATAGTCAGAAATCAAAATATAAATCTGGTAAATATTTTATGCTTGCAGTTTTAATTTCAGCCCAGTAAAAGAGTAGCAGTTATGTGACAAGTTAAATTATAACAGTACATTTCCACTCAATCATAATGGACTTACCAGTTATTTTCACTTTTGAACTTATACACTCTGAAAATCCACTTAAGCATGTCTCCGTTTGTTCTACGCAAGTACCCGTCAGGTCTGGTATGCATGTTTTACAGTTTAGAGAGTATCCTAGAGAGAGAGAGAGAGACATTCAATGACCTCTGTATGCATACCAATAATTAAATAGACTAACATTAAATATTCTAGATGTTTTTGTACCTCCAGTGAAAAGAATGAAAAGCAGCACAAAAGAGACTTGAAGATCCATCTTTGGTGAAGAGGAGAATGAAATAACACTGTGCTCATTTCAGGGGCATTTTATAGCTCATGACAGGGGTTGGGCCGTGATGAGGAAATGAAATTTTAAATAGAATGTAGATCATTAATACATTGTTATGTATTTGAGGAATAGAAAATTAGACCTACAGTGGATATAAAAAGTCTACACACCCCAGGTTTTTGTGTTTTTGTAAAAGAATGAGACAAAGATAAATCATGTCAGAACTTTTCCACTTTTATTGTGACCTATAATGTGAACAATTCAATTGAAAAACAAACTGAAATCTTTGTGGGGGAAAATGTTTTAATTAAAAACCTTACAATAACCTGGTTGCATAAGTATGCACACCCTCTTATAACTGTGGATGTGGATGTGTTCAGAATTAACCAGTGAGTAGTACAGCCAGCAATGCAGCCCGTTCGGGGTACGGCAAACAAGAAGAAAACAAAAGATTTACCTCCCGGCCCGCCACCGGGGGATGCAGTGGTCTGGATACCAGCTCCGTAGCAGACGTCTTGCTCCCTGGGTTGTTCATCTCGGGGGCACTTAGGAGCCTTCCGGGTCCTCGTGCCGGCCCGGAAGACTGGGCGTCAGCTTCCTGTGGGGGGGGGCTCTACGCTGGGGCAGAGAACTGGGCTCGGGCTGAGGTGGAGCCGCCTGGGCTTTCACTGCCGCAGGGGTACGCCCTCGGCGAGCAGACGGGGTGTGGGATCTTGAACCGCACCGGGGCAAGATGTGCTGGATGGCAGTGGGGATTTCTTTAAGGCTGCAAGGGAAGCTCAGCTTCCCCTATAATGTCAAAAAAATAATGGTCAAATATGTACTATTGTGTAAACAATTTATTGACTAAAAATGCGTTAGAACACGTTCATCTCGAAGACGAGTACGTTCAGAATCAGCTACATTACATATAGCAGGTCGGCTGACTCGATTTACTTCTCATACATTCCCGTAGCGTCAGTGCATTTCCCTGTTGAAGCCGAGCGTCCATTGACTTCAATGTGGCTACTCTGAACAGTTTTTTTCAGTGCTCCGAAAATAGACGGTCATTGGATAAATGCTGCGATTATGTCCCGCCCACTGACGCTCAGCGTATCTGGGGGTGAATGAGGAGTGGGCTGGCCCGGACTCCAGGCTTCCGCGTGATGATTGGAGGATCTGTCGAAAGACTGCATCTCCTTTTGATTGACAGCGAATCTGTACTATAAGAAGTCACTGAAGCTATTTCGCGCTCAGTCCCATCACGGATTTCTCAAGTGTAGTCGAAAGACAAACTGCTGCAACCTATTTCTTTATATTTGTTTGGCGAAATTGCTAGTCAATTTGCATAATACATTTCACACAATTATACACCACATTCCTTGTTTCAGTTTTACCAAGTTTAATATATATAACGTTCGTTCGTTCGTTCATTCATTCATTCATTCATACAGTAGGCTAGGCTAGCGTCGTACGGGTGAAACTGCGCACGATGGCAGACGGTGCTAATATTGTCGACCTGATTTTGGCGAAGCCATTTGAAAGTCTTCCTTACGAGGAAAAAATTAGAATTAAACAGCAGGGCAGATCAACACCTAAGATTGATTTAGTGCAAAAAATAGGGTAAATAAGTTTATAATGTAGGCCGAAAATGAGCTTCCCCTCTTTGAAAGACCAGCAGCCGCCACTGCTGGATGGCCTCCCTTTTTCACCACCGAGAACTGCTTGGCGAAGTCCTCAACTGTGTCTGAGTTCCAGTTCAACCCGATACTCGCAGCGCCCCAGGCAAGCATGGCGGTCAGCTCTGCATTGGCTTCAGACTGGGCGGGCAGACCCAAAGGTGGCAGCCCAGTCGAGTCCTCAGCGTCCGTCATCGCCAGTGCTCACTCCGATGCAGCAATCCAAGACTCATCGGAGTGGTGGTGGCGTAGTTGGCTTAAGCACATAACTGGTAATCAGAAGGTCGCTGGTTCGAGCCCCATGGCCACCACCATTGTGTGATTGAGCAAGGCACTTAACTCCAGGTTGCTCCGGGGGGATTGTCCCTGTAATAAGTGCACTGTAAGTCGCTTTGGATAAAAGCGTCTGCCAAATGCATAAATGTAAATGTAAATGTCATCCAGCTCGCGGGCCCCGAAACAGACGTCAAGCTGGCCGTGAGGCAGGCTGGTCTCATTTCGGAACCGGACGAGTGCAAACGAGCATGCTGGGGAATGGGAGGTCTGCGGGGCATTACCCGGTGAAACCACGCCCATTGAACTCCCCAAATCTCCTCCAACGCCAGCCGGGCCAGCCTCAAACCCATGTGTAGAAGGCACAGCGCAAGGGGCGGCTGGAGTGGCTTTCTCCCGTTTGAAGAAGGAAAGCCGCAACCGCAACGTTGCCATGGTCATATTATCACAATGAGAACATGAGCCATCCACGAATGCTGCCTCATTGTATTCGCTGCCCAGACACGTGAGGCAGCGCCCGTGGTCGTCGTTGGTGGAGAGATAACGATCACATCCAGGAATCACAAGGACGAAAAAGCATCTTTAAAAAGACACGTCTTTAAAAGACGTTCAACAGCAATGTATGTGCTCTTTTAAGAAATATATTTTTTTAGCAGAAAATATACTCTTAAGTAGAGCTGTCGAAGCGCCCAGGGACAAATCTGCAGTTGGCGTGCAGAAGGAGAGAAAGCCACTGGAATGCGGCGTATATCCAACAGCATACACTTCTGTAGAAGTGAATGGAACTGCAGTAGTATTCAGCTCGCTGATAGTACAACTGCTCGGCGGTTCACTCACTATCGGTTAAACGAAGTATGAAACTTAGTAAAACACAGCTTGAGATACCTGCATTCAGATGTACACTTCATCATGCTGTGTTTGAATGCAAGAATGTGCTCTCTGTAAGTGTGGTTTGTTCTCTTTATAAGCTGTGTGTTGCCAAAACAGCGAGTTTCGCATACTGCCCCCTGGAGAAAACAGGTGGTACTCCTTAACTGTGTAACCGGTCCTACTCAAACCGCTCTGAGCTTTATTCGTACCGGTGTCAGCATTATATTATTTTATATATGCTACTGTATAGGTTATGATTTCTATGCTGATAATTCCCCCACACTTGACACTTAATTGCTTATTTTCGCTTGTTTTGTGCTTCTTTTTTCTTGCGAGATCTGGGAACACAAGTTGTATATCACCCACCCTTATCTAAGAGTACTGTAGTTTTTTTTTTTAAAAGAACATTATTAACCATTCTTTTATTGGTTTTAACAGGTTTCGAAACTATGATTGGCCATCTCCCATATCAGAAGCGCACTTAAATTAAACCACATAGAACCATGTTGGGAACGAAGGAGTTTTAAGAAAGTTTATTAAATAATTTTGGATTTGTACGTAGCCACAATGCATTTGAAATGAATGTGATTAAAGTGCAGACTGTCTGCTTTAGTTATTCACATTCAAATCGGGTGAACATTTTAGGAATTACAGCATGTTTTATACACAATCAATATACATCTCCTTTCTCACTAATTCTCTTGTTCACAGAATTCACATTGACATTAGGTTTTCAAATAAACCTATAAACTTGACTCTTTGCATCTATAAAGATAAGCCAAAATGTATTTACACACACATAAATGTTTTACGTGACTTAACTTGTAAGGCAATTATTACTTGAGATATTTATGTAATACACATATTTATTCTTCAAATCTTATTTGTTTGATCTTTAACAATGTCAGCACTTTGCAGTAATTTGCATATTCTGCTTTACATATCAGGAAACAATGTAATATTACCTGAAATGATTACTTGTACCATTAATGTTAATGACTGGGAAAGTGCATTAACTTAGTACATTTATGAACTCTCATGGAACCCAACACAGATATTATATGAGTAAAAATTAATAATGAACACTCAAAGATGGTAACTGGAGGCTGTTTGAGGTAAATTAATTACAGAGTCATTCTATGAAACGGCTGCCATTTGGGTCCGCAACGTTTGATGAGATGCATAAGGCACAAAATATGTCCCAAAGTGTGTTTCCAAAGCTTAAAGTTATTAGTTCAAGTGTTCTTGTCAACATGATATATGATAAAAAATACTATTCTTAAAGAGTAACATACTATATTTAATCATTTTTCATCAGTACATAGCCAATTTCACATGTCCGTGTTGACCAACATGACATTTTCATCTAAAATATCACCATATAAGTTTTATATTTTTTTTCAAACATTTATTATTTTCAGGATTATATGTGTATCCCTGTATACATAAGATTTAGTTATAGTTATAATATAATATAGTTATATTATTTGCTAACTCTGTGTTTTTCCCTTCGTTATCCCTAGACTCCTGTTTACTATTTATTGGTTGTGGTTGTATTTGTTTAATGACAATAAAACCATATTCTTTGAATTAATTAGACTTGTTGTCTGATCCCTCTTTTATGTTGCGGCTTGTAACGAGCTAGTCGTGACATAAATTTGGGGGCTCGTCCAGGATTGCTACACGATTAAGTAAATGCATAATGTTTTCAGTGTGTTCACCTGTAAATGAGGTTAGAGTGTCTCAGCTGGATTTAAAATCCTTCCATCGTGGCACTATTTGTTATTTTTGTTTGTTATTTTGCCTTTATTATTTTTGAAGGTTATTCTGGATGGAGGTTTTAAATCTCTGTCGGGGGTACGCTTCGGGCTTTTGGTTTTAAATGCCAATTGTCTTCGAGTTCAGCGTTTAATGCCGCCCCGAGTCCGGTACACCTTTGAAGAGCAGGAAGGTTTGGTTAGTTCTGATTATAGTTAGGAACTGGAGTCTCATTTTCATTTAAAGTGACACTTTGTTGTATTTTCTGTATATGTTGTTTGTGATGCCTGCCAAATAAGTAGATCATTTGGGGAATGACTTGTGGTAAGTCTTTATTTATCTAAATAACTAAGGTGGGGTTTGCACCCAGAGCGTGTATGTGTGACGATCTCTGGTGAAGTGGCTGATGGGATTTGTATTTCCAAAGCTCTAGTTTAGCAGCGTCTCACGCGTGTCTGTATTGCTGTTGTGTTTGCTCTGCTTGTTTTCGTTTGCAGAAATGTCATCGGTGATCCAGGATTTCTTCATATTTCCTTCGGAAATCTTATTGGAGAAATGTACGAAGGAAGAGCTGTTGCAGATTGCCGAACACTTTGATGTGGAGGTAACCAGTAATGATAAGAGGCTTAAGGAAACTCTGATGAAAACTGTGAAAAGCGCACTTTTCGAGCGGGATGTTTTAGAGGTAAGGACTCAAGTTATTCATTCTGAAGAGAATTTAGTCTCTCCTCCTTTTGATACAGACAGAAATGCAAAGTTTAGTGAGATGTCTTTGCAAGAGAAACAGTTGTGTGTTGATGCGGATAAACTTCGTGCTGAGCGTGACGCTTGTGCACTGAAAGAGAAAGAGTTAGAAAATGATTTTGAAATAAAGAAGTTACAACAGAAATTAGAATTATGTAAACTGGAGTTACAGTTTGAAAAGGAAAGGGAGGAAATAGTTTCAGCTGAGGAAACTTAGAGCTGAATGCACAAACGGTTGAAATTCCCCTTCACGTGCCATCTGTTGAACCAGTGTTCGCTGCACCCGTTTTTGATGTTTATAGAAACATTAGACTAGTGCTAGAAGGAAGTAGTGAAGTATTTCCAACATTTTGAGTGCGTTGCACAGTCCTTGAAATGGCCTAAAGAGTTTTGGTCCTTACTGTTGCAATGTGTTTTAGTCGGGAGAGCACAGGAGGTGTATTCAGCACTGACTATAGAACAAAGTGGTGATTATGAAATCGTTAAGTCTGCTATTTTGCATGCTTATGAATTAGCACCTGAGGCATACCGCCAGAAATTTTGGAGTAATTTTAAATCTGAACAGTGTTCTTATCTTGAATTAGCTAGAGAGAAAGAGAATCTGTTTGACCGCTGGTGTACCTCAGTAAAAGTAAACACTAAAGAACAGCTTAGAGAGCTGATTCTTTTGGAAGAGTTTAAAAACTGTGTTCCAAGATCCGTTGCTATATATCTTAATGAGCATAAAGTAAGTACAGTATCGGATGCTGCTCTAATGGCAGATGAATTTGTTCTCACTCATCAAGTTTTTGTCAGTCACTCAAATGATCTGAGTAGGTCTAAATTTACATTTACATGTATGCATTTGGCAGATGCTTTTATCCAAAGCGACTTACAGTGCACTTATTACAGGGACAATCCCCCCGGAGCAACCTGGAGTTAAGTGCCTTGCTCAAGGGCCCAACAGTGGCATCTTGGTGGTGCTGGGGCTTGAACCCCCAACCTTCTGGTCAGTAACCCTGAGCCTCAACCACTGAGCCACCACTGCCCCCCATTCTACCATTACGCCAGAATGTTGCGTCAAATTATGCTGACAATACCTCAGTTACACGCACAAAAAGTGAGATGGTTTGCTTTTATTGTAAAAAGCCAGGGCATAAAATTTCGGACTGTATTGTTCTCAAAAAGAAATAGAAAGTTGCTAAACCTGTTGTTTTAATTTCCACGTCAGGTATGAATCATACTGCTCAATTTAATAAGCAGTTTGAACAGGTGGATATCACTGAGGTGGAGAGTGTTAAAAATGACTCTGATTTTTCACCGTTTCTCTTTGAAGGGACTGTGTCGTTGCCTAATTCTGAGGAGACTGTGCCAGTACGTATTCTTCGAGATACTGGTGCAGGGCAATCCTTTTTGTTGAAAGGACTTTTGTCCTTGTCTGAACACACTGCTACATGAACACATGTATTGGTGAGAGGGCTTGAGATGGGATTCATGGAAGTTCCTCTACACCGCATTCAACTAAATTCCAAATTGTCTCAGGCGATGTGGTAGTTAGAGTTCGTGATATGCTTCCTGTCCCTGGGGTCACTTTCATACTCGGCAATTATCTAGCCGGGGGGAAAAGTCTGGGAAATGTCAGATGCTGGTGTTCCACCTATAGTAGTTTCTGCTGTAGAGAAGTGGATTGGGTCTTCTGACCGTCCTGATTTATTTCCTGCCTGTGCAATAACTCGAGCGATGGCTAATAAAAGTATGCCAGATGAAGCTGAAAGTGTCCTTTGTGATTCATTTATTGCTTCTGAAAATGACTCTCAGCCAGAACCTCGTACTGTGTGTACTGAAGCTGAAGATGCGGTCCCTGTGCATGAGTTACAGTCTGTTGTTGGTCGTAAGATGGATAAGTCCAATTCCATATTTGAAAGTCTGTTTATTTGTGGTGACCATGTTGACACTTGTTCTTTATCTCCACTTTATAGTGTGACTCGAGATTACCTTATTAAAGTGCAGCAGGCAGATGATACACTTCAAGAATTATTCTCTTTAGCTCGAGAAGTGGGGGACAAAACTTAATCTCCCTTCTACTTCCTCCAAGATGGTTTGCTTTATAAACAACAACCTATGAGCTCTGATTTTTCACTGGATCCAAGGATCCAAATTGTATCGTGTAGCATAAAGATTTTGTTATATTTATATTATTTTTTTTTATATTTATTATTTGCTAACTCTGTGTTTTTCCCTTTGTTATCCCTAGACTCATGTTTACTATTTATTGGTTGTGGTGGTATTTGTTTAATGACAATAAAACCATTTTCTTTGAATTAATTAGACTTGTTTTCTGATCCCTCTTTTATGTTGCGGCTTGTAACGAGCTAGTCGTGACACCACCAAGAACAAAAGCAGGCAAGTACTGACATTATTTTACTTTGTTTAGTTGTTGCTTTTTCATGTTAGGCAGGGTCCGTCAAGCTAAAACCAACCACCCCGTCATGCAAAATAGATAGGGGAAACTGTTTTTTTTTTTTTTTTTTTTTTTACATTATTAATGCAAAGAAAATTATATTTCAGATTGAATGCATTTATGCTATGTGAGGAACTTGTCCACATGTGAGATCTGCAGCCATTTTGGGATGAAATTTACCACCCCGTCACAAGTTTTATTGTGACGTGGTGGTAAGGGATGTGATGGGGTGGTTCTACTTCCCGTTTGAATGCGAGTATGTGTGAAATCAAGGATTCTAATATAGGCTAATCAATTTATTTTCTGTTAACTTAACACTGTTTGGTTCACTCAGTCACACACTCATCTATCTCTCAGTCACTCACTCACTATCTCTCAGTCACTCACTCACTATCTCTTTCAGTCACTCTCTTTCACTCACTCATCCCTCACTATATCTTGCACTCATGCACTCACTATATCTTTTACTCACTCACTCACTCACTCACTCACTCACTCACTATCTCTCAGTCATTCACTCACTATCTCTCAGTCACTCACTCACTATCTCTCAGTCATTCATTCACTATCTCTCAGTCACTCACTCACTATCTCTCAGTCATTCACTCACTTTCTCTCAGTCACTCACTCACTATATCTTTCACTCACTCATCCCTCACTATATATTTCACTCAGTCATCCCTCACTATATCTTTCACTCACTCATCCCTCACTATCTCTTTCAGTCACTCATCACTCACTCTCTTTCAGTCACTCATCACTCACTCACTCCCACACTCACTATATCTTTCACTCACTCATCCCTCACTATATCTTTCACTCACTCACTATCTCTTTCAGTCACTCATCACTCACTCACTCCCACACTCACTATATCTTTCACTCACCTCACTATCTCTGTCACTCATCACTCACTCTCTCACTATCTCTTTCAGTCACTCACTCACTATCTCTTTCACTCACTCACTCACTCACTCACTCACTATCTCTCAGTCACTCATCACTCACTCTCTAGCTATCTCTTTCACTCACTCACTCACTCACTCACTCACTCACTATATCTTTCACTCACTCACTATCTCTTTCAGTCACTCATCACTCACTATAACTTACACCCATTCACTCATGCACTCACTACATCTTTCATTCACTCACTCACTCACTCACTATCTCACAATCTTTCACTCACTCACCTCATTCACTCAGTCACTATCTCTTTCACTCACTTGTCAACTCACTATATCTTTCACTCACTCACTAATGCACTCACTATCTCTTTCACTCACTCACACACTCACTATATCTTTCACTCATTCACAATCTTTCACTCACTCACTCACTATATCTTTCAGTCACTCATCACTCACTCACTATATCTTTCAGTCAATCATCACTCACTCACTATATCTTTCAGTCACTCATTACTCACTATATCTTTCAGTCACTCATCACTCACTATATCTTTCACTCACTCACACACTCACTCACTCATAACTCACTATATCTTTCACTCACTCACTATCTCTTTCAGTCACTCATCACTCACTCACTCACACACTCACTCACTCATAACTCAATATATCTTTCACTCACTCACTATCTCTTTCAGTCACTCATCACTCACTCACTATCTCTTTCAGTCATTCATCACTCACTCACTATCTCTTTAAAGGACTCACTCACAATATCTTTCACTTACTCACACACTACTTTCACTCACTCACTATCTCTTTCAGTCACTCACTCATCACACACTCACTACTTTCACTCACACACTATATCTTTCAATCACTCACTCACTCACTCACTCACTCACTCACTCACTCACTCACTCACTCACTCACTCACTCACTCACTCACTATCTCTTTCATTCACTATCTCTCTCACTCTCTCTGCATTTCTCTGCCGGTTTTCGCCGCCTCCTTGCCCATCATAAAAAACATGGCGCCGCAGATGGCCGCCTCGGTGTGGAGCTCTCCAATTCTTTTGTTGTTTTTGTTAGTTTGTCCTGTGTTTAGCAATCTTTTACCAATCAGTTTTACCAGGGACGAACTGCTGAACATTCGGCAGCACATACCAGATAATCTTTTCCCGGTTTTTCAATATTCAGACGTTTTGCTGGACATTTTAGTTGGAGGCTGCTGTGTTGTTTAGATGCGCTCACGAGACGCAGGCGAGGGAGACGAGCTGGCGGCTGGTTAAACTCCGTCAGAGCGGCGTTCGAACAGCACTGCCGAGCATTCATCTCGCAAATCTCCGCTCTCTTCCCAACAAAGCGGCTGAACTACATCTCCTCACACATACTAATAAGGACTTTTCAAACTCTGCTGCTCTGTGCTTCACTGAAACCTGGCTGAGTGAAGCCATTCCGGACAGCGCATTACATCTGCCGGGCTTCCAGCTGTTCAGAGCGGATCGCATCGCTGAGTTAACGGGGAAAAGCGAGGCAGTGGAACATGCTTTTACATCAACGAAAGTTGGTGTACAGATGTAACAACACTAAAGAGGATGTGCTGTCCTAATCTGGAAGCTCTTTATTAACTGTAAGCCGTTCTACTCGCCGCGGGAGTTTTCTTCGTTTATTCTGGTGAGTGTTTACATTCCTCCAAACGCGTCTGGGAACTTAGGCTGCAACAGCTGGCTGATCAAATCTCAGACACAGAACAACAATACCCGGACTCAGTCATTATTATTCTTGGGGACTTTAACAAAACAAATCTCACACGCGAACTGCCCAAATACAGACAGCACATTACATGCCCCACCAGAGATAGGAATATATTGGATCACTGCTATACAACATTAAAGGATGCATATCGCTCTGTCCCACGTGCAGCTTTGGGACTCTCTGATCACTGTCTGGTTCATCTTCTCCCAACCTACAGGCAGAAATTAAAATCAACAAAGCCAGTTGTAAGGACTATAAGGAGATGGACTAATGAAGCAGAGCTGGAACTACAAGCCTGCTTTGACTGCACTGATTGGAGTGTTTTTGAAGCTGCAGCTACAGACCTGGACGAGCTCACAGATACTGTTACATCATACATCAGTTTCTGTGAGGATATGTGCATCCCTACTAGGACATTTTTATCATTCAACAATGATAAACCATGGTTCACAGGAAAACTCAGACAGCTTCGTCATGCCAAAGAAGAGGCTTACAGGGGTGGGGATAGAGTCTTGTATAATCAGGCCAGGAACACACTGAATAAGGAAATCAGAGTGGCTAAAAGAAGCTACTCTGAGAAGCTGAAAAGCAAGTTTTCAGCTAACGACCCTGCATCAGTGTGGAGTGGCCTGAAACAACTTACTAATTACAGGACTCCTACCCCCAACCCTGTGGCAGACCAACGACTGGCTGACGACCTGAATGTGTTTTACTGCAGATTTGAAAGGCCCGATTTCACACCCCACATGCACTCGGACCTTCATTTCACTCAACCATTAACACCTCCTGCAACCCCCCTCCTACCCCCTCCTGCTACACTACCTGCACCCAAGATCTGTGAGGACGATGTGTGCCGTGTCTTTCGGAAGCAAAGGTCAAGGAAGGCTCCAGGACCAGATGGCATCTCACCAGCTTGCCTTCGTTCCTGTGCTAACCAACTGGCCCCCATCTTCACTCAGATCTTCAATAGATCACTGGAGCAGTGTGAAGTCCCATGCTGCTTCAAACGCTCCATTATTATCCCCGTCCCTAAGAAACCTAAAATCACAGGACTTAATGACTACAGACCTGTCGCCCTGACATCTGTGGTCATGAAGTCATTTGAGAGACTGGTGTTGGCCCACCTGAAGGACATCACTGGACCCTTTCTGGACCCCCTTCAATTTGCTTATCGAGCAAACAGGTCTGTGGATGATGCAGTCAACATGGGTTTGCATCATATCCTGCAACATCTGGACAGACCGGGGACATACGTAAGGATCCTTTTTGTGGACTTCAGCTCGGCTTTCAACACAATCATACCAGATATACTCCGGACTAAGTTAAACCAACTCCCTGTTCCCACCTCTACCTGTCAGTGGATTACCAGCTTTCTGACGGACAGGCAGCAGCTTGTGAGGCAGGGAAAATTCACTTCCACCACCTGTACCATCAGCACTGGTGCCCCCCAGGGATGTGTGCTCTCCCCACTTCTCTTCTCCCTGTACACCAATGACTGCACCACCAAGGACCCCTCTGTCAGGCTCCTGAAGTTTGCAGACGACACCACTGTCATCGGCCTCATCCGAGATGATGATGAGTCTGCATATAGAAAGGAGGTTGAACGGCTGGCTTTCTGGTGCAGTCAAAACAACCTGGAGCTGAACACGCTCAAAACAGTGGAGATGATTGTGGACTCACCATTCTAAACAGCACTGTGGTAGCAGTGGAGTCATTCAGGTTCCTGGGCACTACCATCTCACAGGACCTGAAGTGGGATATACACATCGACTCCATTGTGAAAAAGGCCCAGCAGAGGTTGTACTTCCTTCGCCAGCTGAGGAAGTTCAACCTGCCACCAGTGCTGCTAAAACAGTTCTACTCAGCAGTCATTGAGTCTGTCCTCTGCACTTCAATAACTGTCTGGTTTGGTGCAGCTTCGAAATCAGACATCAGAAGACTACAAAGGACAGTTCGGTCTGCTGAGAGGATTATTGGTTGCCCCCTGCCCCCCCTTCAAGAACACTTCCAGAGGGAGGAAAAAGGCTGGTAAAATCACTCTGGACCCCACTCACCCTGCCCACTACCTTTTTGAACTGTTGCCTTCTGGCCGGCGCTTCAGAGCTCTGAGCACCAGAACCGTCAGACACAGGAACAGTTTTTCCCTCAGGCCATCCATCTAATGAACAATTAAATTGCCCCATTGAGCAATAATTATGTGCAATACACAGTTTAATTTTAATTTATATTATCCAACATATCCACTCTGCCATTACTTACATTGCTCTGTACATAATATACTGTTTTTTGTTCTTTATATAACAGATTGTATTAGATTTGCACTACGTGTGTGTATGTGGGTATGTATGAAGGTGAGTGTATGTACGTATATGTATAATTATTTATTTTGTGTTATTTTTTGTTTTTAATTACCTATGTCTTGCTGCTGTTTTTGGTATTGTTTGTATTGTTGTAGACTGGAAGCTCCTGTCACCTAGACAATTTCCTTGTATGTGTAAGCATACTTGGCAATAAAGCTGATTCTGATTCTGATTCTGATCTAAATCCCTTTACACTTAGACAAAGACAATGTCGTCAAGCATCTCCTGTGTCAGAAATGCAGCCGAAGTTTATCACATCTTCACATTCAATTATCCTTTTAGCGTTTTTGGTTTTAACATAGATTTTCAAGTTAGTTACACACATCATTCATCATTTGTTAGCAGGCATACATTGTTTAAGATTTGTCACACACACACATATACTGATTAAGATTGTAACACACACGTCACATTCCCTGTTGTCTTTTGTTTTTGTACTTTTATGTTGAAATTCTTGTTTAGTTCCTGCTAGTTTTGTAGTCCTTTGTAGTTTTATTTCTTGATTGGTTCTCCCTGATTATTTCTCATTGCCTGATTGTTTCCCCAGGTGTTCCTCGTTCTCTTGTTCGTTCCCTTGCTCTGTGCTAGGTTCCCTGTGTTTTTCTTTACTCTGTGTTTTCTCTTTTTTTTTAAAAAAATTTTATTAATAAAGCTGCACTTAGATCCTCATTCTTTGCCTGACTCGTCACAGAAGAACTGACCTAAGATGGATCTAGCAGCGGTCTTCCTCCAGTTGAGCCAAGCGAACCTCTCTATAATTGAATACTGGCGTCTGTTCAGCACCATTGCCAGATGCACTGGATTTGCTGATAGTCACCTGAAGTCCATTTACCAGATCGGCCTCCTTGCCCATGAATGGAGTACGTGGATTTAATTTTAGAGATGTTTGCTTCTGAGAGTACTCCTAAAGAGCCAACGCCCATGCCTGCCACGGCCAACGCCCACGCCTACCACGGCCAACGAGCTGGAAGTCTCGTCCGTCCCAGAGCCAGCATTGCCAGCCTCGTCCATCCCAGAGCCAGCGTTGCCAGCCTCGTCCGTCCCAGAGCCTGCGTTGCCAGCCTCGTCCGTCCCAGAGCCTGCGTTGCCAGCCTCGTCTGTCCCAGAGCCTGTGTTGCCAGCCTCGTCCGTCCCAGAGCCTGCGTTGCCAGCCTCGACCATCCGGAGGAGGAGGAGAATAACATAGCCTTCCACGGCTCCGCCCCCTGAACCCGAGCCCTCCTTGGCTCCGCCTTCCAACACAACATCTACCACATTAATGTTCAGAATAGTTCCTGTTTCTTCTTGTTAATAATAATCTTGTTCATTTGTTTCCATCAACATTCTCTTTTTTTTTTGTTACCTAATTTTTTTCTTTATCATATAATTTCATATATAATATGTTATTCAAATATGTCAAAAGAGGATGAATTTTGAAAATTGCTGCTGATTCACAACAAGAACATCATTCAACATTAATTTATGTAACATTTAATTTCCTTTCCATAAAATTAACAAAATGACCCTGGTTCACTGTGACAGGGTGGTATTGACAAAGTGTTTTCTATGTGATCTGCTGGTTTTAACCTTTATAAAACTGGGGTAGGGGAAACATTAAAATTGGAGATGTAATGGTAAACTTTGGTCATGCTCTGAATACCTTAAAAGAGCATCATAACAGTGAATGGGAGAGTCGCATCCACACATCCCTCTGAACTACTAAAAAAACCTGCTCAAAGAGTACCCAAAGAGGTTGGATGAACATTTAATGGAAAAAGATACAAAGATATTATAGAACATCACTATTAAATTCAGAAATGGGTGCAAACATTAGAACCAATGATATTTTGAACATTTTACAATAAAATGATTAACAAACAATTTTTGAAAATGTTCTTTCTTGTAATAATGAAGGAATATTTTCTAGACTTTGATCATATACGTCACAATACTTTTTGCATTCAACTGTATAAAGGAAGTTGTACAGTAAATAAAAAAGATAAATGATGAGTGACTGAAAGATATAGTGAGAGAGTGAGTGAATGTAGTGAGTGAGTGATGAGTGAATGAAAGAGCGAGTGAGTGCGTGAGTGATAGATATAGTGAGAGTGTAAAGAAGTTCAATGGAGAGGAGGAGGCGAGAACCGGCTTGACGATACAAATAATATTTTTAATGATAAACTTTAAAGACACAAACACAAACATGACGGACATGTCCGTAAACTACCTCTCTCTCTCCCGCACAATCCTCCGCAGTCGGCCTTTATCCCTCTCGGAGACATGATTAGCCTGATAAGGGACCGGGTGTGTATTATCACGACCCGGCCCCACCCTCCGCCTTGCCACACAAGGGTTAAGATGTTGCTAGTACACAAAACTCCTGTGTACTTGTGTTAGAAGACTCTGGAATTTTTTTAACATACATCTGCTCAACCCACTCGACTCCACCTGCTCTGAGCGAGATTTTAACCAGCGTCTCTGATGGGAGGCGGACGCGCTAACAAGGAGGCTAAAGGCTACAGCCTCTAGTGTCAGTCGCTACTGCGTCTCTTGAGGCCAGGGGAGTGAAGTTTACACACTGCACAGCTATTGTAGTATATTTTTATCAAGTTAATCAGGAGTAATCAATGAAAACATTGTTGATTTGTACCACAGTTATGTCTGATGGGCAAACATGCAGTTTACTGTGTGTAAAGGCCTGTGGACTGATGGAATTTGTGCTCAACATATGTGTGACTATTTGACGGTGTGTGCAAAAACATAAATAGCATTACTTGGGGGGGCTTTCATGACTGGTGGGAGAATTGATCTCTTCCAAAGGTGGTTCTCTTACTTCTTAATATGGTCAAGACCAGAGTCAATGAAGAGCATGATAGATAATGCATGTAAGCCACACCTTGTTTGAGGAGATGTATTTAAGTGAAACCAAACCCAGAGATGCTTCAGTTGTTGTTACTGTGGTTTCACTGTAGGCAACTCGGCTTTATTGTGTGATAATAAAGTCTATTCTTCTGAAATCAAAACCTCAAAGATGCTGAGTGATTTTTCACAAAATTGGCATGAAAAACTACAACAATTGGCGCCTGAACAGGGACAGAAGAGAGCAGGGGTGCGTTTCCCGTACAACGATGCAACTCGCTGGTTTAACTACCATAGTACGATGCATCTTTAAAGAAATCAACTAGCTAGTCACTACTGTTTCCCGAAACCATGGTACCTGTGTCGCAGATCCATGGTTTGAACCACATTGGTTGGAGCTGTCGTTATGACGTTCTTCTTCTTCTTCTTCGATCTAATGGCGGACTGGTGCTATGAGCACATATCGCCACCTGCTGTAATTTGGTTATTTTCTCTTTTCGACTGCGCTTTCTTAGTGACGATGTGGAGTAATTACGTTAACAACTCAACATTCATGCTTTGCACAATAAAATATATACATATATAAACACAATGTTGTCTTCTCTGATCCCAAAATCTATAACTATTAATTTCACAATTTCATATTTATTAATTTCTTATTGAATATTGATAGATCAGCACAATTAAAATGAAAATAAATGATGGGTTTTAAAAACACTGTGATTGTTATATTATGGACACCTGTTGCATATTTTGCTTAAGATCATTAGCCTACCTATTTAAGTCCCCTTGCCATACAGCTATGTGTTCATATGACCTGTCTGAAAATGACGCTGAAAACCACAATTTTCAAAAAATGAAGTTACAATTCTTTTGGAGGAGGTGGAGAATAATAAAATCCAGCCATTTTCAAAGCTGAAAAATTGTGTTACAAATGCTGATAAAAAAAATCCTGGGCAGAAATCACCCAAAAAATAAATGCTGCTGGCTATGGTTATGAGCGCAGCCCAGAAGAAGTTAGAAAAAAGTGGACCGGACTTCGCAAGTGTGACAAAACGGAGGGCTGCAGCACGTAGAAGGGAAGCAAAAAAGACTGGTGGGGGTATCAACTCCGTTCCTCCTCTGACTGCAGAGGAAGAGAAAGTTTTGGCCATCCTGGGGCCTGAGGCATTGGAAGGGATCCCTGGAGGCATAGATGCATGTGCGTCAACCAGGCCTTTGAATTCAAAGTTGAGCCCTGGAACATCAGGCCCCTTCCACCCTGGCCCTGGAACATCAGGCCCCTTCCACCCTGGCCCTGGAACATCAGGCCCCTTCCACCCCTGAGCCCCTGGAACATCAGGCCCCCTTCAACCTGCCCCTGTAACATCAGAACCCCTTCAACCTGCCCCTCTAACATCAGGCCCCCTTCAACCTGCCCCTGTAACATCAGAACCCCTTCAACCTGCCCCTCTAACATCAGGCCCCCTTCAACCTGCCCCTGTAACATCAGAACCCCTTCAACCTGCCCCTGTAAAATCAGGCCCCCTTCAACCTGCCCCTGTAACATCAGAACCCCTTCAACCTGCCCCTGTAACATCAGCAATGAGTCCTGGTCTTGGGCTATTGCTCCCTTCTCCTGACTCCCCTCAGTCTGAGGCCTCATGTGCTGGGCAACGTCGTTCTGGCATTCCAGAAAACCAGCCATTAATCTCCCACCAAAGGAGAAACAGGGGACGTTGTGGCTGCAGTGAGAAGCTGCTTCAGTCGGAGAAGAAGAAATTATCTGAACTCCAGGGAATCAGGAGAGAACTGAGAGCCCTGAAGGAGCAGCAAGGCCAACATCATCAGGAGGTTATGGCCTATAGGAGGGCTAAATTGGAACTCCTGCAACAACAAGCCAGCAAGCCCTCTTTAACCATGTTTCTACCAACCGACAGTAAGTGAAAATTGTGTTATTTACTCAGTATGGAAAGTCAAATCATGTGTGGCTGACAGCCATGTCATCTTTTTCTTTTTCAGATCCACAGATGTAACCCTCTTTTTTTTTTTTTTTTTTTTTTTTGCCTACATTGTTGGCCTTCATGCCTCCCAAAATCCAACCCCTCGTCCTTGTCGTGGGAGGTGGAAACAGACTGGTTCTGGCAAATGGAGCTCTGGTGAAGCTGTGTGGTGCATGGCATTCAATTTATTTTTCAGTGATGAAGTTAAAACCCTTCAGCAGTTGAACTGAAATACAAATAAATAAAAAATGTTATGGCCAAATATACTCTTTTGTAATATGTATTTCAAGTGCTTTTCTAATACACTGGGCATTCAGTTTAATATGAGTTAAAGAGCATACTATTGTAACTTGACTCAAAGTAGTATATTAATGCCACATAAAAATGCAGGCATTACTGAGTGAAGCTGAAGCATGTTTACCATGCCATGTCATCCTTTATTAAATACCTGAATAATGTGACCAAGCCTGATAATGAAACATATGGAATGTAACTTTTATTTTGAAGTGGTAAGCTACCATCACATAAATAAACCATAAAGTAAATGAAAATTTTGTTAATTCACAACATTAATATCATCAAAGACAATATAAGCCAAACATAACACAAAACACTCTTAAGTACTTAGACCATTCTTAAGAGAAGAATGAAAAATATGAAATAACAAAGACAACAGCCTATTTTAAACCAAATCAACATATACAATATATTAATGTTGTACCATATTACTATAACAAATCAAAGATGGTAATAATGAATTGTAGTAATTAAATTAATTTAGAATGATTATTAGCTAAGGTGTTTCTATTAACTCTGGTGCATCAAAAGCAGGTGTACTAATGCCTCTCCTAATAAAAGTTACACTTGTGTGTTTCAAGTGCTCAACAATGGCAGCTTTACAAAGATTCTTACAGCTGGAGCACAGAAGGCGGCTGAGAAGTCAATCAGTTTATATAAATGCCCACATAAGGACAAATTTTACCCCTCTTGACTCACTATCTGATGATGCAATTTTAAGAAAATTCCGTCTTCCAAGGACCAAGATTCTTGAATTATTTCAGATAGTGAAACCACACCTTCAGAGGGCAACAAGAAGAAACTACGCCTTAAGTCCAGAGGTGCAGTTGTTAGCTACACTGCGTTATTTTGCTGTTGGAAGTTTTATGGAGGTGGTGGGTGATGGCCTGGGGCTCAGCAAGTCTTCAGTCAGCAAAACTGTGACAACAGTAACACCTTTGCTGTTACAGCTGATGAAGAGCATCCTGGTTTTCCCCAAAACTCCTGAGGAAATACAGCTGGCCAATCAACAATTCTATGATATTGACAACATCCCCAGAGTGATTGGCATCATTGATGGCACCCTAATCCCAGTATTAAGCCCTAAGGTAAATGAGCCCTTGTACATTTGCAGGAAGGGCTATCCAGCCATTAATGTTCAAGTAGTGTGTGATCACCAGGGAATGTTCACTGACATTGTGGCAAAATGGCCTGGAAGCACACATGACTCTTTTGCATGGGCCAATTCTGCAATTTGCCAGATGGCTGAAGAAGGTGGCTTTGGTGATAGCTGGCTGCTGGGAGACAGTGGATATCCTCTTCAGCCCCTACCTCTTGACACCTGTGCAGCATCCAGCCACCATTACAGAGGAAAGGTTTAATCAGGCCCATGGAAGGACACGCTCTATAGTGGAGAGGACTATAGGACTGTGGAAACAACGTTTTCGCTGCATCAGCAAGTCCAGTGGTGGCCTAAAGCTAAACCCCACCAAAAGCTGTTCTGTTATTGTGGTTACTGCTATTCTCCACAACATTGCAGTCAGGGAAAATGTCCAGCTTCCTGAGGAGGAAGTTGGTGCCGTTGGAGCCGATGGTGAGGAAGATGCTGTTTCTGATGATGATGATGATGATCCTTTGAACCCACATCAAGGCAGAATGCATCCTGCAGGAGCAGAAGTCAGAGAACTTTTAATTCAGAATATGTTTGGATGGTAGGCTAATATTTTACAGTTTGGATACTGTGTTTTCTATTATTTGTTTCATTTAATCTGACATAACTTGTGTTAATAAATAATGCTGTTTATTTGCCTATGTTTCCCCCCAGCAGACTTCACTTAAATACTTTTGCAAACAATAAATATGTATTTGTTTCTTATAACGCCATGAGAATATTATATTCTACTACACAAAACTGCTTATTTATAAAATGTTTCTTCATTCATTGACTATATATAAAAAATACTGTGGTTTGAGTGTGTAATATTTTAAATAGCCTATGTTAACGTATGTAAATTAGCCTACGTTTCCTTAGCGTTAAGCACTGCATATGTTAGCGTATATGTGTAGGCTACAGTAGGCTACAGATACAATTTAATATTTAAGGGTAACCCCTAAAATAATTTTTGTAAAATATTGTTATATGACAATTTGTCTTTGGGAATTTAACAAAGCTACTCACTTGCACACTCACCGTTTCTTCAGCACAAACGAAACCAAGCCTGCGTCCCAACCGGCAAAAATAATCCTTTCGAGTGCACTTCGAAGGGAGAATAATTGCGATCGTCACGCTATTATATCGTTTCAAATAATTTGCAATAAAGAAAGCAAATTGTGTAAAACCTGAGCACCTCGACTTTAAGTCATCCAAATCACTTCAAGTGGATGGTGAAAGCTTCGAAAGAAATAGGCTATAGGGTCGATAGGTCTGAATAGAACACATCCCAGCTGCTGCGAAATCAATGACGTCGACACAACAAACTAACAAGGAACTATGCTTCTAACCACAGGTCAAGAGCTGTCGTTCCAACCACAAAAGTTTGCGATGCAGTTTGCGAATGTTCGTTTGAACTATGGTTTCGGGAAACACCAAATCGTTGGACTATGTTAGTAAGGACGGAACTTGCGACCATAGTTGGCTAACGTTGCTTTCGGGAAACGCACCCCAGAGTCGTTACATCGCGGGCTGGCTGGGAAGGCGAACACAAACACGGTGGCCACCATTAAGAGGTAAGCATATTTTGCTTATAAACGTTTGTGTTACTTGCCAGTTTGCCTGTGGTGGTAAGAACACTCAGAAAGCTCTTCTAAACCAAAAAGGATAAAAAGAATAAAGGGTTTTGATTCCAGAAGGAATAATTGCATGCAATGATCTGTTTTTATTTGCTGCTAAGGATGTAGGTGCAATAGCAGTAAGTAACGGCGGATAAAGTTTAAGAAGTAATAATATATATTATAATGAAGGATACGAAGGATATGAAGGATAATAATAAGAGTTATTAATAGGCAAAGAAAAATTATTTATTTTCTTTCCGGATAACGCTCTACAGGATAATAATAAAAGGTATTAATAGGCAAAGAAAAATTATTTATTTTCTTTCTGGATAGCGCTCTGCAGGATAATAATAATAGGTATTAATAGGCAAAGAAAAATTATTTATTTTCTTTCCGGATAACGCTCTACAGGATAATAATAATAGGTATTAATAGGCAAAGAAAAATTATTTATTTTCTTTGCAGATAAGGATAATAATAAGAGTTATTAATAGGTAAAGAAAAATTATTTATTTTCTTTCCGGATAGCGCTCTACAGGATAATAATAAAAGGTATTAATAGGCAAAGAAAAATTATTTATTTTCTTTCCGGATAACGCTCTACAGGATAATAATAATAGGTATTAATAGGTAAAGAAAAATTATTTATTTTCTTTCCGGATAACGCTCTACAGGATAATAATAATAGGTATTAATTGGTAAAGAAAAATTATTTATTTTCTTTCCGGATAGCGCTCTACAGGATAATAATAATAGGGCTAAATAGGCAAAGAAAAATTATTTATTTTCTTTCCGGATAGCGCTCTACAGGATAATAATAATAGGTATTAATAGGTAAAGAAAAATTATTTATTTTCTTTCCGGATAGCGCTCTACAGGATAATAATAATAGGTATTAATAGGTAAAGAAAAATTATTTATTTTCTTTCCAGATAGCGCTCTACAGGATAATAATAATAGGGCTAAATAGGCAAAGAAAAATTATTTATTTTCTTTCCGGATAACGCTCTACAGGATAATAATAATAGGTATTAATAGGTAAAGAAAAATTATTTATTTTCTTTCCGGATAGCGCTCTACAGGATAATAATAATAATAGGTATTAATAGGTAAAGAAAAATTATTTATTTTCTTTCCGGATAGCGCTCTACAGGATAATAATAATAGGTATTAATAGGTAAAGAAAAATTATTTATTTTCTTTCCGGATAACGCTCTACAGGATAATAATAATAGGTATTAATAGGTAAAGAAAAATTATTTATTTTCTTTCCGGATAAGCTCTACAGGATAATAATAATAGGTATTAATAGGTAAAGAAAAATTATTTATTTTCTTTCCGGATAGCGCTCTACAGGATAATAATAATAGGTATTAATAGGTAAAGAAAAATTATTTATTTTCTTTCCAGATAACGCTCTACAGGATAATAATAATAGGTATTAATAGGTAAAGAAAAATTATTTATTTTCTTTCCGGATAAGCTCTACAGGATAATAATAATAGGTATTAATAGGTAAAGAAAAATTATTTATTTTCTTTCCGGATAACGCTCTACAGGATAATAATAATAGGTATTAATAGGCAAAGAAAAATTATTTATTTTCTTTCCGGATAGCGCTCTACAGGATAATAATAATAGGTATTAATAGGTAAAGAAAAATTATTTATTTTCTTTCCGGATAGCGCTCTACAGGATAATAATAATAATAATAGGTATTAATAGGTAAAGAAAAATTATTTATTTTCTTTCCGGATAACGCTCTACAGGATAATAATAATAGGTATTAATAGGTAAAGAAAAATTATTTATTTTCTTTCCGGATAGCGCTCTACAGGATAATAATAATAGGGCTAAATAGGCAAAGAAAAATTATTTATTTTCTTTCCGGATAACGCTCTACAGGATAATAATAATAATAATAATAGGTATTAATAGGTAAAGGAAAATTATTTATTTTCTTTCCGGATAGCGCTCTACAGGATAATAATAATAGGGCTAAATAGGCAAAGAAAAATTATTTATTTTCTTTCGGATAAGCTCTACAGGATAATAATAATAGGTATTAATAGGTAAAGAAAAATTATTTATTTTCTTTCCGGATAGCGCTCTACAGGATAATAATAATAGGTATTAATAGGTAAAGAAAAATTATTTATTTTCTTTCCGGTTAAGCTCTACAGGATAATAATAATAGGTATTAATAGGTAAAGAAAAATTATTTATTTTCTTTCCGGATAACGCTCTATAGGATAATAATAATAGGTATTAATAGGTAAAGAAAAATTATTTATTTTCTTTCCGGATAACGCTCTACAGGATAATAATAATAGGTATTAATAGGTAAAGAAAAATTATTTATTTTCTTTCCGGATAACGCTCTACAGGATAATAATAATAATAGGTATTAATAGGTAAAGAAAAATTATTTATTTTCTTTCCGGATAGCGCTCTACAGGATAATAATAATAGGGCTAAATAGGCAAAGAAAAATTATTTATTTTCTTTGCAGATAAGGATAATAAGAGTTATTAATAGGCAAAGAAAAATTATTTATTTTCTTTCCGGATAGCGCTCTACAGGATAATAATAATAGGTATTAATAGGTAAAGAAAAATTATTTATTTTCTTTCCGGATAACGCTCTACAGGATAATAATAATAATAATAGGTATTAATAGGTAAAGAAAAATTATTTATTTTCTTTCCGGATAGCGCTCTACAGGATAATAATAATAGGGCTAAATAGGCAAAGAAAAATTATTTATTTTCTTTCCGGATAGCGCTCTACAGGATAATAATAATAGGTATTAATAGGTAAAGAAAAATTATTTATTTTCTTTCCGGATAGCGCTCTACAGGATAATAATAATAGGTATTAATAGGTAAAGAAAAATTATTTATTTTCTTTCCGGATAGCGCTCTACAGGATAATAATAATAGGTATTAATAGGTAAAGAAAAATTATTTATTTTCTTTCCGGATAACGCTCTATAGGATAATAATAATAATAATAGGTATTAATAGGTAAAGAAAAATTATTTATTTTCTTTCCGGATAACGCTCTACAGGATAATAATAATAGGTATTAATAGGTAAAGAAAAATTATTTATTTTCTTTCTGGATAGCGCTCTACAGGATAATAATAATAGGGCTAAATAGGCAAAGAAAAATTATTTATTTTCTTTGCAGATAAGGATAATAAGAGTTATTAATAGGCAAAGAAAAATTATTTATTTTCTTTCCGGATAGCGCTCTACAGGATAATAATAATAATAATAATAGGTATTAATAGGCAAAGAAAAATTATTTATTTTCTTTCTGGATAGCGCTCTACAGGATAATAATAATAGGTATTAATAGGTAAAGAAAAATTATTTATTTTCTTTCCGGATAGCGCTCTACAGGATAATAATAATAGGTATTAATAGGTAAAGAAAAATTATTTATTTTCTTTCCGGATAACGCTCTACAGGATAATAATAATAGGTATTAATAGGTAAAGAAAAATTATTTATTTTCTTTCCGGATAGCGCTCTACAGGATAATAATAATAGGTATTAATAGGTAAAGAAAAATTATTTATTTTCTTTCCGGATAAGCTCTACAGGATAATAATAATAATAGGTATTAATAGGTAAAGAAAAATGATTTATTTTCTTTCCGGATAGCTCTACAGGATAATAATAATAGGGCTAAATAGGCAAAGAAAAATTATTTATTTTCTTTCCGGATAAGCTCTACAGGATAATAATAATAGGTATTAATAGGTAAAGAAAAATTATTTATTTTCTTTCCGGATAGCTCTACAGGATAATAATAATAGGTATTAATAGGTAAAGAAAAATTATTTATTTTCTTTCCGGATAACGCTCTACAGGATAATAATAATAGGGCTAAATAGGCAAAGAAAAATTATTTATTTTCTTTCCGGATAGCGCTCTACAGGATAATAAGAGTTATTAATAGGCAAAGAAAAATTATTTATTTTCTTTCCGGATAGCGCTCTACAGGATAATAATAATAATAGGTATTAATAGGTAAAGAAAAATTATTTATTTTCTTTCCGGATAGCGCTCTACAGGATAATAATAATAATAGGTATTAATAGGTAAAGAAAAATTATTTATTTTCTTTCCGGATAGCGCTCTACAGGATAATAATAATAGGTATTAATAGGCAAAGAAAAATTATTTATTTTCTTTGCAGATAACGCTCTACAGGATAATAATAATAGGGCTAAATAGGCAGTAAAAGATAAAAAGTAAATAGGTAAACAAATAAAAAACAAATAAAAAATCCTGCAGGTTAATTAGGATAGGAATAATGATAATTGCACAAGTTGGTGTTTTTTTTTTTTTAAAGCTCCGTGTTTATAAAGGCCTTGTGTTTGTAATAAGTGTAACAGTTCTGTGCGTGTAAGAATAATTGTAGTTCAAAGAGTGTGCAAAGTGAATATGTATGAAAAAAGAATGACTGAATAAAAATATGAGTCCGGTACATGAATTAGAATGTGTGATTAGTCGTTGACCATAAAAGGAACACTGTGTGGATGTAATATGAGCCCAATAAATAAATAAGAAACAAGACGAATTGAGTAAAAGTTGTCCAATAAATAACGTTTGTAATTTATATGTTGAATGAATGTTGGAAATGAAAGCTGTCTCATAAAACTGTGGAAAGAAATTTCCTTAGGTAACACATAGAAAACTAAAATCTGAGATAGCGTAGCATGTGTAATCAGTAGAGGAAGCCTTTGCTGCGTCAATAGAAAAATTAACTCTCAGCTGTGAGGTTTTTTTTTAAACTAGCAGCTGGCATTTGTGAGAATTTGTGAAGTCAAAAGAGATATCTGTGCTTAAAGTTTAACCTTTAAAGCACAGGGACAAGTAACAATAAAAAATTTGAAATTGAAATAAAAAAATTAAACAACTGTAAAGTAATTAAAATAAGTTTGAAAAATAAAAAAAGGCAAAGAAAAAAAATAAAATAATAAATAATGAAAATAAGAATTAAAGCTTTGAGTCCAGTGTATTAAAATGAAGTCAACTAAGTAATTGGAATTTAAACAAAGGTTGTATATAAGATAATTGTTGTTTTATTACATAAGGTAAAACTCCAGTGGAAATACTAAAATCTAGAAATCCACTATGTAAAATCTCAAAGAAGTGAAAAAGCAAAAATAAATAAATAATAAAGTGACGTGAATGAACTTTGTGTATTAAAAAGTAAAGGTGAAAGTAATCGGGAAAATTGTTTCAAAATATTGCCGTTGAAGATTAGTGTATAAGGAAATACATTTAAAAAACAAGAGATTCATTTATTCTCTAAGTGTATTGATTTATCTAAATTAAGGGTGCTAAAATAATTTCTCATTTTTATATGCCAAGTAAAAATGAAGAAAGAACCAGTGGAGAAATAAACACTAAGATCGAGATGAAGACTGATCCTAAAAGGTAAATTGACAAACATATAGGAAATGTATTCATGTATGGGGTATAATAATTCATATATTAGAAGAAGATAAGGAAATTGATTAAGAAAGACATTTAGCTTAAAAGGTTAAAAAATCAATAAATAAAAATATAAGAGTAAAAACTAAAAACAGGAAAAGTAATAAACAGGAAAAATAAAAAGAATAAAGTAAAAGCTATGTCCAGTAAGTTTAAAATTCACTGAGAAAAAGCTGAGGGATACAGAGGAGGGTAAAATGACAGGGTCCTTTTTAAAAATACCTCCCTATGTGACCCTAAAGGTCAGCTCCCAAAGGTCAGCTCCAAATACTTTAGATAGAATGTGGATGGTACTTCTCGTAGTAAGGCCAGTAGTTATCAAAGCCACAGAAAATGGTAAAGGGAGATTAAAAAGAAGGATTTTAAAATTGCAATATGAAAAATAAATCTTAAATGTGAAAATTTCACATTCATGTGTCTGTTTTATGTTCTGTCTAGTCCAATATATGAGAATAAAATTTTTAACAATATTAAATTAAACTATAATGTCTTGATATATACATTTAAAAACCCAGGATTATATGTTTTATTTTTGATGTGTTTAAATATGTCTGGAGAACAATGTACATGTGTGTGCAACTTTATTGGTGTAAACTTGATCAACCAACAAAAATAAGACAGATAGGGTTTAATTTATTTTGCTAGGGAATGTGTGACTGGAGAGATTGAGTGAGACCTGATAGTGAACAGAGAGGTTAAATCCGGTGTCTCTCATAATGTCTCTAGTCAAACACAGGGGGCCCCCGAATTTAGAAAAAAGAGATAGCAGATTTTTTTAAGATTATACATTTTTCTTTTATTTCTTGTTTTATATATACAGTGTAGGCATTGGTTGATCATGGGTACACTGAAAGTTGTCACTAAGACTAGAATTAAAGAAAATAATTTTAAGAATAATTTAAATCATTTCATGCTCTCTACGTTTCAAATTTGCTTAGAGAAGTTGTTTCTTGGGTTTGTTCTATGACCAGTCATGCCAGATAGAATTGAAATAAGTCACAATATGTGGTGCATTTGATTGAAAAAACATTGGTAATACTAAAGAAAACTGGAGATTGGTATTAGGTGAAACCCATGGAGAAACATTAAGATTAAATTGAATATCATAAATAATTCGATGTTCATGTGTTTATTCTGTGTGAAATTGATGCTAACTATGTTTTACTCTCTCTGTTGTCAGCATTGTGTAAGTCATTTCAATAACTCATTTTGGAACCAGTCTCTCTCCATTACAGATTGCTGAGCCAGATGATTTATTGAAGAAGCTTATGTTACAGGAGACAGTCCGGAAAAAAGGAAAAAAGACTAAAAAATACAGTATGTGGGCAGTTATATGATTGGCCCTCCTACTATCATGAATGCTGGAAAATTACTGAATTGACATTTCAATTGTGGATTCAAATTTCTCTTGATAAGTTGATTTCAGTCATATATGACTAATTGGATGTTTGATTCTCCAAATGCCATCCATGGGTGCAATATCCATGACTAAATTGTTCTGAGGGTCTAAATTTAAATCCAGCATCTAATTGCGAATTTGTTGATGTGAAGGTTAAATATTAAAACTTAATGGCAAAGTAAGAGTAACATATTGGATTGTTTACTCCCCTAAATTTTCCAAAGACTACCCTCACTTTAAAGAAAAAGCTTAATCAGTACTGCAAGGAGTTAATTAAGTGTCTATTTCTAGTAAGCTATTTTTTATTTTAAGTTAAATCCATGAAAATACAACCATAAAGGTATACAGTTTATGCACAGTGACATCTGTCTCTGCTATTTAACTGAATAATTGATCATGAAATGCTGATAAGTATAAGACGATAATAACTGAAAAATCATATTATTAAATGATGCTAACATTAGGATATAAGAAATGAGACTTGTAAGAAATTCAAAGGACATAATGTATTTTACTGATCAATTATTGCAAAACACAAGAGATTTGTCTGAACTTCCATTGTGCCACTTTACTATTTTATTTTGTTTAAAATCTTTAATTTATTTTCTGTTAATTTAAAAAGGTGATTTATGTTGGTTTATTTGACATAATGAAAGTTCCTTCTCCTGAGAAAGAGTAAGAAAAGGCAGTAATCATAAGAAAGTTTATTGATTTAACACGAAAACTTAAATTTCTCAATGGTCTGAATACAAATGCGCATTAATTTTATTGCGCGAGGAGGGAAGGGATAAGAGAAGTAGAAATTCTAGAAGTTTTCTTGAAGATGGTTTAAAATGGCTGGAAAAGGTTGAAAGTAGATAATATAATAAAATATATTTGATTATACCATTTTATTAAATTACATTTATCATTATTCTCACTGTTGTAGAATTACATAAATGTGTTATTGTGATTTTCTAAGAAAGAAAAAAGGAATAACTGTAACAACAGTGTAAAGGATGTGGAATCTCTCTCTCAAAATTATTTCCCTCTCGCTCTCAGTTTAAGTTTTTAAGTGGGCTAAAACCATATCTCTAAATTGTTTTATTTTCTTTTAATTTATTTTCTTTTATATGGAAAATGATGTGATTTGACAATAATGTTAGATACAGTAATATGAAGGAAAGGTTCAAACAGCTTTCCTCATCATGATTAAAGATTTGTTATATTCAGAGGGCGATTTGAAGTAAAGTGTTCATACTAAAGATAAGAGATTTGGTTGAATATACATCTGGAAGAATAAATGTGGGTTCTAAAACTACTTAGAAATTATTAAATTAAAGTGATGATTTAAATTAAGCATCATAGAAGCTTGACAAAGGCGACCCTGTATTTTGATTTGTTCTGATGGTTAGTCTTCACCAAGAGACAAGGTCTTTTGTGACTTTTGCTAAAGGAAAAAACAGAACACCTTAAATGGGAATTAGTGAACTGTACATGAGTTCAATTGTAACATTTTACTTTTAATTTGGACAATTTCAATAGATTGTTGAACTTTGAATAATGCTTTGTGAATTTAACCAGGTTTTGGACTGTCTCAATGTTTGAGCAGTTGTAGATGGCTCCATTGGCTGTGACGGTTCTCAGGTGATGCTCCCTGAATCAAGGGAAAATAGCTGTTTGCTGATACCAGATTATTAAATATTAGATAATAAGACTGAGCGGTACCGAGACCAGAGACAAAAGATGATGACCCAATGATGGGTAAAATTCTCCAGTGGCAAGAGGTGACGACCCAATGACGGGTAAAGACTCTCCAATTGCAAAATGAGAGCTGCCTAAGACAGGGCGCCACCGCCCTGGAAACATGCCCAAGAAGGGTGAACTGGGTTTAAGGAAGTGGATGGATGCTTTTAGGAAAGAAGCTTCAAAAGGGAGGTCTAGAAGAAACCTGCCAAAAGTTGTGAGTTCCACTCAACCCGACTGTGTCTTAATAACCGCTTTATTAAAATATTTTATCACAGTGATGAATAACAAGCATTCTATCACTGTGTTATCAGGGGATCACACCCTGTGTAGAAGATCAATTATAGATTGATTTTGGAGGTAAAGCTTTGAGAACCGTTACATACAAGAAGTGCCTAAAATTTTTAAAGAAGTATTAAGCAAACCTGGGATTGTTTGCATGATGAAGAATTATGATTGGAAAATTATTTTTTGTTTATGATGTTATTGAACTCATGTACATTTTAATAATAATGGGAAAAAGAAAGCATGGTGGTGACTAAAAATTAGCATGCCCTGATTGCCAAAAGAAATGGGGTGAACAATTAACTAAAATTAATATCATATCTGGATAATAACATTGTGGAAGGAATAAGATTCTGTTGTGTGTGATCATTGATAAAAATAATTTTGGATTCAAGCAACAGTAAAGCAGATGACTTTGATAGATGTGAATGGCCCAAGGCAATGGCAACTACCCTGAATGGACAGAAAGACCAAATTGGGAGGAAATTGATTCCTTCAATGAATATATAAGAAGATATGAAGAACCACGCCTTGGGTGTAAGTGCTGGTTAACCTCTCCCCAAAGGGTGACCCTCTACGATGCGCAAAGTATCTGGGTTGAAGACATCTACACTACAAGCAAGAAATCTTAAAATTAGGATGAATATTTTGTTTATTACACTCTACATAACTGTGACAACCAAAAACAAGACCAAATCAGGAGCACATACATGCTTAAATATGTTAATTTGTGACTATAGAAAGTCACAGAGGAGGGAATATGTAGTATATTTTTATCAAGTTAATCAGGAGTAATCAATGAAAACATTGTTGATTTGTACCACAGTTATGTCTGACGGGCAAACATGCAGTTTACTGTGTGTAAAGGCCTGTGAACTGATGGAATTTGTGCTCAACATATGTGTGACTATTTGACGGTGTGTGCAAAAACATAAATAGCATTAATTGGGGGGGCTTTCATGACTGGTGGGAGAATTGATCTCTTCCAAAGGTGGTTCTCTTACTTCTTAATATGGTCAAGACCAGAGTCAATGAAGAGCATGATAGATAATGCATGTAAGCCACACCTTGTTTGAGGAGATGTATTTAAGTAAAACCAAACCAGAGATGGTTCAGTTGTTGTTACTGTGGTTTCACTGTAGGCAACTCGGCTTTATTGTGTGATAATAAAGTCTATTCTTCTGAAATCAAAACCTCAAAGATGCTGAGTGATTTTTCACAAAATTGGCATGAAAAACTACAACACTATCTACCACCTGGCTACTGTTACATTCATCCCCTAAACCTCACTCCCATCTGGGTCACGGCACCACTGTAACTGGTCCTGTTCAACCCTCTCCAAGTAGGATTTGAACCAGAGTCTTTGGCATGCGAGGCGGACATGCTAACGAGGAGGCAAACGATACAGCTCTAGCATCACACCTCATGCTAACCAGATGTGATGCGTTAACAGAGTATTCTGTTATTGCATATATATATATGCGCTATACGCAAGCGATACACCTGGCCAGCTGTTCTGTATTACCGAACTCTACCTGTTCGTACCTGAAAGAACATGGGATGAAACCGGCTCAACCCGGAGATTGTAAAATCTCGCGAATGTATTGGGTGTTGCCCAGCCCAGAATATTTTTATCAAGTTAAATATAAATGAATGAAGTATAATCAAACATAAATATAGCCATTTATAACTATTTTAAATATATAATTGTTTCTGATGGTCATATGTGTCTTTTTGTGTATGTGAGTGGTTCAGCATAAAGGTCTGAGAATGGAATGTAGGGAAAGGTACATGGACATTCACACATAAATGACTTGCATATGTTTCCTATTCACTTCTTTTGAAGCTAAAGAAAATATATGATGAGGCCCCTCTTAGTGAAATGTTTTAACATAGGGTGAAATTGCTCACAGTATGTAAATGAAGCCTTCTGGTTTGAAGATGGAGAAGATATAATGGTGGGGCCCCAAAGATGTTTTTCTGCTCAAAACACTACAGATTGAAGAAACAATTTAAGTGAAGAATGATATATGGAAGGTTTTAGCCACGCCTTGTGAGACCTATGTAAGTGAGTGCAAACTCAAGACACATCAGTTGTTTCTGCAGGGGCAACTCGGCTTGTTATCACTGATAATAAATTCTATTTCTGGCGTATTTCAGAATTATTTTTCACAAATGGGGCAGAAACCACAACAAAATTGCCGACCACGAAGGGACGGAACAGGTGGCCACCTAAAAGGTTTCACTTATTTAATTTTGTGTTGCTTACCAGTTTACCTGTGGTGGTAAAGACACTCAAAAGCTCTTCCAAATTTAAATAGTAAAAGGACTAAAAGGGTTTTTGATTCCAGAAAAGAAATAAGAATATGATGGAGAGTGATACATAATAACAGATAAAGTAGTCCTAGGCATATTCCTCATGTGTTGAGGAATTAAATATTACAGAGATTTTTGACCGAGTAGGCAGAACTTCTGCAATGATCTAAAAGTAGATAAAAGATGCCAGTTAGGCCAGAAATCCTACAGGTCACCTAAGAGTGGTGATAGAATAGTTGCGTTCTAGAATTGTATTGTGTTTTTGAGAGCTCTGTGTTTATAAAGGCCTTGTGTTTGTAATAAGTGTGAAATTTCTGTGGTTGTGTGTGTGTATTTGTGTCTGTGTTTGAAAGTGTATGACTGAGTACAAATATAAGCCCAGTACAGGGATTGGAATGTATGATATGAGTACTTAAAGTCCCTGTAAAGTCAAAATTAAGTATGTGTTCTGAAGTTTGTCATATCACAGAAAAATGTGTTATTAGCCACCCAGCCAAATTTGAATGATAAAAAAAGTCGGCAAGTACATAAAATAAGCTATCAAAATCTTGAAAAAATGAGCAATGGTCTCTGCTCTCAAACGCTGGGGACGTGTCCGCTGGCTGCGCTGAAACCACGCCCACTCGCGGGAAAGCTGCCGTCGCCACACACACTCAACTGTCACCGCTACAGCCGGAATGGATGCTCCTAGCAGTTTATTAGGTTTTACGGCGGCTTATCAGTGAATCCCAGTTGTCTCCGACGAAAGTTTATAAAACTATCCCTTGTAAAATGATCACTACAGAGGCGGGTTTTGGTGGTGATCCTCAGCTCTCCATCAAGGTGGCTCTTCACAAAATTAATCCACCTCTTCTTGATGTGATCGTTTTTAGGAAATTTAAATAAGGACACCGATCTGTTTCGTACGTGATCGCATCCAGGTAGTACGCATTTCTGTGCCGAAGGCATAGCTAACTAGCAAACTGTAGGCTGTAGTAACTAATAATAGTACTGACAGTAACTCGCGATTGAGCCAAACTGATGCTGAATGTGCTCTATTTATATTGTTAGGGAGCCGCCAGCCTCAGGGGCTCCAGTGCGTCATCAAGTAGGGGCGTGTCCAGGAGCTCAGGGGCTCCAGTGCGTCATCGAGCCCCGCTTTAGCCCGCCCAAAAAATCAGGAAAATAGCAATGGTGAAAAACTGTTTAACGGTCTAACTCCACAATTCAGTCCTTCACAGTTCACAGTCTTTGTAATATGTTTTAGCAATACATTTCTAACATTTATAATGTGTTTAGAATTTTTTTTTAGAATTGCCTTTACAGGGACTTTAACAATAAAAGGAATAGGAAAGAGTGTGATTATAAGCCCTAAAATTTAAAAAGGGACAGGATGAATGGAGTACATGTTGTCTAATAAAGAAGGTTTGTCTTTTATATGTTGAATGGATGTTGGGAATGAAAGCCTGTCTCGTGAAACTTTGGAAAGGAATTTCCTTGGTTAACAGAAATTTTGGCTTTGTGGGTTGTTTGGCAATTCTACAAAATTGCAACATTTGTGATCCAGATAGAGAAACTCAGTCTTTAATGCATAACAAATTAAGAGTATATATGCAATTTATAGCAAAGAAAATCAAATTAGGCCTATTTTCAACCTTCCATCAATGGTAAATGGTCTGCATTTATATAGTGCTTTTTTTAACCTTAGAGGTTACCAAAGCACAAAGCACTGTTTCCCAGTCACCCATTCACATACACCAATGGTGGCAGAGCTGCCATGCAAGGCGCTAGCCTGCCATTGGGAGCAACTTGGGGTTCAGTGTCTTGCCCATTACTAAAGGACACTTCAGCATGTGGAGTTGTGTGGGCCGGGAATCAAACCACCAACCCTGCGATTGGCAGCTGACCCACTCTACCAACTGAGCCACAGCCACCATCAATATATGAGGCAAAAGATTAATACAGTATAAACGAACAATAGGGAAATGATGAGACAACACAGCTGTAAAACAAAATGTGCATGAAAGAAAAAAGTTAACTTTTGGCTGGCAGAACAAAATTTAGTAATGGGCTGTTCTATTCAAGCAACAAAGGAAGCCTGGTGTAAGATTAGCTAAATTGAGAAAAAGCAAACTGTAGCAAAGACAATTATTTAACTTCATACAGAGAATTTATACAGTTAAGTGATATAACTGTGCTTATAAGTTCATTTCACAGTGACAAGTAAGAATATAAAAATAATAGAAAACTTTAAAGTAATCAAATTTATTTTGGGAAATCACATTATCTGGGGAAAAAAAACGTCTAGGTTACGGACGTAACCTCCGTTCCCTGATGGAGGGAACGAGACGTTGTGTCGGAGAAGCGACACTAGTGGTCTCTCTTGAGCGCCGAATATGCCTCTGATCTATGAAAAAAGGCCAATGAGAAGTTGGCAGACAGTATTTGCATACCCCGCCCCCGGACATACGGGTATAAAGGCGAGGAAATACGTCGAGTTCATTCAGGATTTTTCTGAGGAGCCGGAAATGGTCCGACCACGACGGACGACGTGGCCGGGAGGACACAACGTCTCATTCCCTCCATCAGGGAATGGAGGTTACATTCGTAACCTAGACGTTCCCCGTCTGTCGCTCTCTCGATGCTGTGTCGGAGAAGCGACACTAGGGGTCCAATTTAAGTCACGCCATGCGCTGAGACTGCACGTTCCCTTCCCAAATGCCCCAAAAGAGTCGTCAGAATCCATCTGGTTACCCTAGACAGGGGAACAAGGCGACGCTTGCCAACCTGGGAACGGGCCGAGCCTGGCTGGGCCTCTTTTCTCTCTATGTTTCTCCGCATAGAGCAAGAAATGGCCGGGGCATCGAGGGAAGGGGGTCTTACCCAGTTTCCTATTCTTTCAGGGGGAAAAGACGCTGCAGAGACCACACCTGCCCGGAAGGGGAGGTGTTGTAGAAATTTTCAATAATCAATGTTTAGAGACTCAGTCAGCACACAGGAATGTCATCTGGACGTCTGATCTGGAAGGAGAGAAGACATGGGAAATTTATGTTTGAACAAGGGACAGTATTTACGACTGAAAAGCAGAACAGAGACACCTTGGTCCAGGCTGAGTGGGGACCTCTGCCCTCTTCAGGTCAGAGGTCATGTAGTACAGGGGGGTACGTTTGGGCTGGTTAGTAGTAAATCAGGCCTAGTGGCCTGGTCCCTGTATCAGGGGAGAGAAAGGGGAGGAAGATTTGCTTCTGCTGTTTGACCTCGGGGGAGAAATGTATAAGAACGGCAGCACTGCCTGATAAAAACACTCTCTCATGACACAGACGAGACTGCTGTGTACTGACTGGGTCTTCTTGCAAGAATAAATACTTTTAAAAGACTGTTTGAGTCTGAGTGTCTCTTATGCAGTGATAATGGTTGGTTGAAATTTTTTGCCACAACAATTTGGTGTCAGAATAGTGGGATTCCTTGGAAGTGCCTTCTGGACCTGAGTGTGGACGGTGTTTGGCCACCTGGACTGAGAAGTTCCAGCTCTACCTCGTAAGTTTTAAGAGAGAGGGGCCGACCGCACCAGGGCCAGGAGAAACTCCACTGGAATCAAATGAAAACGAACCCGTGGCAACCCAAATATCTCTGGTAAGGGACGACTAAATTATTTTCTTTTGGTATGAAAGTGAGGGGACCCATAGTGGCTGAGACTGTTTCTTGTGGTCCGAGGGCAAGGAGTTTCTCGACTAGAGGCTGAGACCTATGTTCTGTGGAGCGAAGTGCAAGAAGTTTTCTAAACAGAGACTGAGTTCTCGCATAAATAGAAAGGGTCAAGATTTTGCTTTCTGGGATGAATGAGTCCTCACAAAATTGTTAATTGGGCTGGGTGAAATAACAAAGCACAACGAAGTGCACCCTTAACTGATCTTGGGTTAAGAAATCAGATCTGTTGGAGACGTCCGACAGATTATAAGACGCGTCGTCGAAAAATCCACAGAGAGACAGGAACAGCCAGTATGGGGAAATCTCAAAGCAAGCTTGCAAAATTTGATACACCGGTTTTCTGTCAAATGAGAAAAAACTATGGGAGGAAATGTATGCAGGACATAGAGAAACTGATTAAATACCATGATTTCCCCAGAGAGGGGACATTGAGCACAGCTAGGCTGAGGGTAGTGCGAGAATCAGTGGGACAGGGCCGTAGCGCACAAACAGGTTGTTGTGGCTGTGGTCGACATGTGTGCAAGAAATGTGAACAGACGGTGAGCTGTTGGGTTGAGGAAGCAGATAGGAGAGAGCGAAAGCAAATGCAGAAAGAATTAGCATGTAGGATTGACAATGGGGGAGGAAATAAAATGTGTGAAAGATCTGTTTGTGTGTCAGCACCACCAGATCCGACTAATGAAAAGTATGTTTGTGTTTCCCCACATGCAACGACAATTGTGCCGGCGCCGCCGGCATACCACAATCACTATCCCGTGGCAGAGCTGAAAGCCCTGAAACTGAACCCTGACCTCGACTGCTCTCCGCCCAGAAGACAAGCACCACAAGCAGCACCACAAGCAGCTTCTCCCCTTTCTGACAGTGAAGGAGACATGAATGAACTTTTTCCCGAGACGATCCCCGACACCCCTGATCAAGGCAGCGCGGGGACCAGAGAACCGGAAAAGATACTGACAAGATCACAGGTGAAACAGGAAAAAACACAGCTTCACGGCTCCGATGGTGGAAGTAGCAGGGGCTGACGGGCCGATGATGGTTTTCAGGCCGTGGGCGGTGACTGACATGAAAGAAGCCATGGCTCATCTGCCGAATCATGACGATGCAGGTGACAAATTTGCAGACGAACTAACCACCTTTTGTCAAGAATTCAGTCCCACCACACTGGAACTGAAAAGGCTGCTGGCAGTGAAACTGGGGGCCACGTGTTGGCACAAGGTGAGCGGAAAGATGGTAGGAGGGATATCAGGCGGAACCACGAAGACTGGGGACATGAGACCAACGCCACGTATCGATTGGCAGTGGGAGAACTCGCGAAAGCAGTGAAGGAGGCATTTCCAGCCCGCGTGGACACAGCAGTTATCAACAGCTGCTGCCAACTGAGAGATGAGTCTGTCCGAGACTACTACACCAGACTTTTGGGACATTTCAAAAACACAGCGGTCTGACAGAGCCAGCTGACAGAGGAAATCAACCGGGGACGTGGAAGTGCCATTTACAAAGTTGTTTCCTGACTGGACTGAGACCAGAGGTTGCACAGGCAGTAAAAGCAAGTTACATTGAGTGGAAAAGCGGCCGATTGACCTCTACCCTGGCACATGCTGAACACGCAGAGGAACAGCTACTGATACGGAAAGACAAGAGCAAGGTGAAGGGGGAGAAGGATCTTCAATTGGCAGTTGTGCAACTGCAGTCTAATGTCGGCACATCAAAACCACAACGGAAGTGGGCCGACAGAAAGAAGAAAGGCTACGGAAACCAGCGAAGGTGGGCCTGCAACTTGTGCGAGACTGATGACCATATGCTCAGGGAATGTGCGAGATGCAGGCTGTGTAAGGAAGTGGGCCATTGGGCTGCAGACTGCCAACTGAAGAGAAAGGCAGACTGAGGAAAGGAGGAGAGCAGCGAAGGTGGGGGCCAGGGACAGGACGATCAGCAGCTGCTACAAGAGAGGGAAGTGAACATTTCTTTAGACACACACACACACACATACACTGACTTACTCACTGCTCTCTGCAATGAAGACAATGCTTGCAAATCTTTCAGTGTGACTGATAAAGTTTTATGTGATGATGTTCGAATGAATGTTTGAGAATGTACAAAAGTTCAGGGTTTTTACAAATGCCGAGATATCAAATGTTAGTTGAGGGACATTAGTAAATTTTTGGTAGATTCTGGGGCTGGCCATTCTACGATACGACCATGTGACCTGCCATGTGTCCCAAAATTAACAGGTTCAGTGCACGAAAGCACCTCAGCATCGGGCCATTTAGTTTCTGAAAAATTCACAGTGCCCTTGGAGTGTGAGTCGGAGAAGGGAGAACATTTAAACATGCGTTTCTGTGTTCACCAGCTTGTCCGTACCTCTAATGGCCAGAGATTTAATGTGTGAATTAAATTTGACCCTTACGGGGAATTCCTCTGGAATTAACATTGAGGAGGAATCACAGATACGCTGTTCTAGATTTGAACCACAGTGGGCTTATGAATGGCGTGTGAAAAATGATGATTGGGCAAAAATGATCTTGAAATGGGCAAAAGATCGAACAATGTCATTTAACACAGAAAGTATGACGCCTGACCAGTTACACTGCACGTCACATGTCGTAGTCGAACGAGAACCACAATATGAACAGGAATGGTTTAGCGGGGTAGAGAATGAGACTGTGAGGCTTGATAAGATTTTCTGGTCAGAAAATATGTGTGCGTTTTCAGCTTGCCTGACAGAAAAACAAATGCAATTCTATCTGATAGCCGGGGACGCTGTACCCCATTTATCTCTGATCAAGGACAAAGAGCAGCTGTGGACAGATCTGGCTGCTTTTGTGAAGAAATGCATGAGAGCAACAGATTGGGAGGAGACGAGTGCAGGCGTGGAACACAGCAGAATTGTAGGGGCTTTTATGTCAAAATATGACTTTGAGATTGAAGTACAGAGAACTTTAACTGCTATTGTGGAGATTGCGGTGGGGGAGAATGACAGGGGAGCTACCTCTGTCGGAGATATACACCCTGCTCTGACAGAGGTACCTCCCAAACTGTGGGCAAAACACAAGTATGATGTGGGGTTAGTAAAAGGCTGTGAACCAGTTGTAATCACCCCAAAATCTGATTACAGACCCTGTCAGGTCACAGTACCCCCTAAAGCGGGAGGCATTGCAGGGCATTATGCCAGTTTTTGACTCATTGTTGAAGGAAGGCATAATTATACCATGTCATGATTCCCCAGTTCGTACTCCAATCTTCCCTGTGAAGAAAATAAGAGACAAGAATTCACCAACTGAGTGGCGATTTGTGCAGGATCTTCAGGCCGTAAATTCAGCTGTCATTGCTAGGGCGGCACGTGTACCAAACCCTTACACAATTTTGTCACAAATTCCGCAAAATGCAATGTATTTCACTGTGATAGATTTGGCTAATGCATTCTTTAGCGTGCCAGTAGACAGGAGAGTCAGTACTGGTTCGCGTTTGATTTTGACAATAAGGGTTATACGTTCACACGGTTGTGCCAGGGGTACACTGAATCCCCAACGATCTACAATGAAGCGCTTCAAAGAAGCCTTGAACCCCTAACACTGACAGCTGGAACGGCTTTGTTGCAGTATGTGGATGATTTGTTGATCTGTGCATGTGATGAAGCTACGTGTGTGACTGACTCTGTGACTCTTCTGAAGCACTTAGAACAGGAGGGACACAAAGTCAGTCTTTCAAAATTGCAGTTTGTGAAACAGGAGATAAAGTTTCTGGGTCATGTCATCAGACCAAACAGTAAATCCATCTGTGACAAACGAGTGCAGGCCATAAAAGATGTGCCAAAACCGGTTACGAAAAAACAACTACTGTCATTTTTGGGGATGTGTGCTTACTGTCGTACATTTATTCCTAATTATGCCATTCTTGAACAGCCTTTGCGAGCCCTGATGACAGGGAAAGGGCTGAGGTCATGTGACAAGCTTGCTTGGACAAGTGAAGCAGAGGAGGCATTTGCAAACATGAAAGTGCAAATGGCTCTGGCTCCTACTTTGGGTTTACCAGATGTAAATAAACCATTTGTTCAGATGACTGATGAGAAAAACGGGTTTATGACTTCTGTTCTTTTGCAGACTCATGGGGACAGACTGCGACCAGTGGCGTATTTCTCAACCAAACTTGACACAGTAGCAGCAGGGTTGCCACACTGTTTGAGGGCTGTGGCGGCTGCTGAACTGGCAGTGCTGGCATCCAGGGAATTTGTGGGGTATTCTGATTTAAGTCAGAATAGTCCATGATAAGTCAGAATAGTCCAATAGCAGTCTCCATGATTTTGCAAGAGCAAAGAACGTCACATTTATCTACAGCCAGATGGCTGAGGTACCACACAATTTTATTGGACATGCCAAACATAACTGTTAAAAGATGCACAACTTTGAACCCTGCCACACTCCTCCCGACGGAGGAGGATGGAGAGGAGCATCATTGTTGTCTGTCAGCGCTTGAACAAGTGTGCACACCACGCCCAGATCTATTAGACACGCCATTAGACAATTGTGACAATATCCTCTTTGTGGATGGGTCGGCTTCCAAAGATCCACAAACAGGAAAGAATAAGGTTGGTTACGCAATAACCACTGAATTTGAGGTCGTGACATCTGGCAAACTGCCATCAAATTATTCAGCACAGGCAGCTGAACTGGTTGCTTTAACAGAAGCATGTAAAATCATGAAAGACAAATGTGTGACAATTTACACAGATTAGCGTTATGCCTTTGGGGTAACACACGATTTTGGTGCTTTATGGAAGCACAGAAAATTTCTGAAGTCAGATGGCAGTCCAATATTAAATGCATCTCTTGTGTCTGAGCTTTTGGAGGCCATTCTTTTACCAGACAAGGTCGCGATTTGCAAATGCATGGCGCACACTAATGATAACAGTTCAGTATCAACAGGGAACGCACGAGCCGCAGCGGCAGCGAGGCCGCGGCAGCAATGGAGACTACAGAGACTAAGTGTGCTTTGATATCTGACAATAATCTCAACATTTCTTCTTGTTTACAGAGCATGCAAACTTTTTCCACAGGCGAAGAGAAAACACAATGGAGGACAGCTGGTTGCAGCCTCAAGGAAAATGTGTGGATGAGCTGTGATGGCATGCCTTGTTTACCCAAACATTTCTTTCCTCATTATGGAAAGTTGATACATGGGTTAGACCATGTATCAAAAGCGAGGATGGTTGCACAGATGAAAGAATTGTGGTTTACAAAGGGGTTCACGATATTTGCTGAAAATTTTTGCAAAAGATGTGTTATTTGTAACACGCATAATGTGGCAAGAGGGATAAAAACACCTATAGTATCTCAACCACCATCAGGGGGCCTTTTGAGTATCTGATGATGGATTTTATCGAGTTAACCCCTTGTGGGAAACAGAAATACTGCCTGGTGATGGTTGACATGTGGTCCAAATGGGTCGAGGCTTTCCCAACCTCGAAACAAGACTTCGGCAGCAGTGGCGAAGGCTCTTTTAACTGAGATTGTTCGAGGTGGGGAATTCGAGGAAAATCAGCTCGGACAATGGGACACACTTTGTCAATGAAGCAATAAAGCAGGTGGGTCAGTTTTTGGGCATTGACATGAGAACACACTGCAGTTACCACGCTGCAAGTGGAGGCTGTGGAGAGGGAGAATCAAGCGATCAAGAACAAATTGGCTAAGTGCTGTGAGGAGACGGGGCTCACATGGGTTAAAGCTCTCCCAATTGTGTTGATGTACATGAGAATGAGGAAAAGAGTCAAAACAAATTTAAGTCCATTTGAAATACTCTTTGGTAGACCACCATTCATGGGAATAGAGGGGGGTAGACAAAGGTTGCCATCAACAGATCTGTGTGAGAATGACATGTTGAATTATTGCAAAGAAATATCTTCTCTGTTGTCCAACGTTTGTGTTCAGGTAAAAGCGGCTCAGGGAAGGTGGCTGGAACCCTCCTGCATAAGATCAGGCCTGGCGATTATGTTGTGATTCGTGACCTGAGGAGGAAGAGCTGGAAAGCGAAAAGGTGGCTAGGACCATTCCAAGTGCTGTTAACGACTCACACGGCTGTGAAGGTCGCAGAGAGAGCTACATGGGTTCATGTCAACCATTGCAGGAAAGTTCCGCCCACATCGCAGGAGAATCAGCAACAGGAGGAGATTGTTCCGAGTGAATGTCAATAAACGCTGAGATCAAGTCTGAACACCAAGCACCACTATCAGTCTGTGTGTGTGTGTGTGTTTAAGAGGAGCCAGAGACAGAAGAAAGGCATCCGGCTGGGCACCGTTAATCAGCAAAACAGATAAGACTCTGAGGGCATCAAAGACTGAACTCCTCCACTTGTATTCTGGTCACACAGCTGCAGTACTGATCTAGCGAACGGAAGAAATGGAGCGTCCAAGACCGTGGCACCCATTCAGAGTGCAGGGAATGTGTGGCCTGGGTAAGAGTATGTGCATAATGACTTTGCTTGCAGTGACAATTTGTATGATAATTCTGCACCTTACCAAGGGCCTGAGAGTGTTATTAACAGAAAACCAAACCAACTGGACTGAGACAACTGCTCCAAACAATACCATCCGACGGTTCAAGAGGAGCGCAGTTATGTTCGTGGAGCCAACGCATGGGCTGGAAGGTGAAATCATCACGATTCAGGAGGGAACGAATGTGACTTTCAACTGTAACCCGTTCCAAAGGAACTGTCCGAACTGTGAGGGACGCAGCGAAGAGTATGCACCTTTCTATGTTTGCAGAGATCCATGCAAGTGGGGCGACGTGAAAGCCTACTACTACGACTACAAGAGGGGGAACGACGAAAGATTCAGAGTGCAACCGAACCACAGACTCAGCAGCAACAGGGATGGAATGCGAGTAGAGCTGAGACAAGTAAGGAATTCTGATCAAGGCAGGTACTACTGCGGACTGGATAAAGAAGGAACCGACTGGTATGAGACGATTGACATAATTACAGTTGAAGCAGCTCCAACAACAACGACAAGACCTTTTGAGGCACCTGAGTTCGAACGAGAGACAGAGGAAGAGATGGCTTGGATGGGAAATGGAGACATAAGAAAAGGTCACGTGAATCCTGAAGTGCAGAAGGCCATGATGAGTTGTCAAGGGAACAAAGCCTGTGCTCTGGCGATGTTGCAAAAGGAAGAACTGGAGGTATCGACGAGCTGTTGGCTCTGTCTGCAAATGTCTCATGCTTGGAAAGCGGTCCCACTGACTGTAGCAACAGCAGAAGAAACAAAGTGTCTGATTCCACAGCAAATGACTAATGTGCTCAAAGCTGTCAGTGATCTGGAGAAAGGAAAGACACCAACGAGGCGACCTGCGGACAACTGCGACCATGTACAGCAGTACAACCACACTGATATGGCGATTCCACCTCTGAGAGTGACGGCGACACAGGGTGATGTATGCATCTGTCTGGACAATGGGAGGCGGATTAAAACAGGTTGGTCCGATTGCAGGGTCAGAATCAGCGTGAAAGAGCGGAACAATGGACAATTGTACAGTCGTCATCAACGACAAAGAAGTCAACTTCACATGCCCATTCAGCAAGCCACATGAAACTTCACCTGCGGCTGTGTGGGTGTGTGGCAACAGGGCATTTCATCGGATGCCAAAGAAATGGGCGGGGTGTTGTTATCCAGCGTTAATAAATGTGGGTACATCTGTATATTTGCCAAACAGGGCACCCGGGGTGGGAAGGAAAAAAAGAAATGTTGAAATTTTGCCTGGGGTATTGCCAAAACACTATGCAGGGTACACATTATCCGATCCGTGGACGACGCCTGGAGCAAATGTGGGGTGGTCATTATTCTTAGGGGTGGGTACAACGGTAACAATTAATAAGATAAATGGGCTAGCATGGACGGTACTAGCAATAGCTAATAGCACAGAAAATGCTTTGACAATGATAAATGATGAAATGAAACAGTTAAGAGATGCAGTCATTCAAAACAGGTTGGTTCTTGATATGTTAACTGCAGAGAAGGGGGGAGTTTGCAAAATGTTGGGAATGTCTTGTTGTTTCAATATTCCAGATTACAGTGACAACATTACAAATGTAATTGAACACATGAGAAAAGCCGTACAGGAGCCAGAACATCTTGAAAGTACATGGGTTACTTGGGTTATGAATCTCTGGGGAGGATGGGGGTATTGGCTGATTCAAACTGTGTTACCAATTGCGGTGATAGGACTGTTAATATTGTTATGTTTACCATGCATCATAACATGTGTTTCCAGCTCAGTACAGAGACTGGTTAAAGCAGGGGTGTCTGTTCAAATGGTAAAAATGACAGTATATCCAGAGGGTGACGAAAACAAATATGATGATACGAGTAGCAAGAGCTACTGTGAAATGTGTTAAATTGTGAAATATGTTTTTCTTCCCTGAGAATGTTTTGATCAGTAAAGAGGGGTATAAGCAGCTGTCATCCGTGTTACGAGATGACATACAAGGAGGGGGTTTCAAATGAGGGATTTTGTTATACTTTATTCTTTGTATTTTTATAGCCTGCCGACATAACCAAAATGTTAAATTGATGTGTTTTTCCTACTTAATCTGTACACTATTCCTTGAGTATACTGAAGTGACTGAGGGTCTGATTTTATGTCAGGCGTGGAGTAACAGTGTTTACTCATTTAGCCCGGCTTCAGATAAAGTCTTTACTTGCTTGCTAATACTTAGGGGACTATCCCCACAAAAAAAAAAAGCCTAAGCTGTTTATTTCTTTTCTTTCCAAATGTTATTTCACAAATGTTTAAGAAGAGTGATCATTTATCGCGAAAATCAGAGATGAAGAGTGTAAGTGTGATGATATGACTTAAAATTTGTCTTGTTGTTTATTATTGTGATTGAGTAATCTGAATGATAAAAAGCGGGGAATTGTTGTAGAAATTTTCAATAATCAATGTTTAGAGACTCAGTCAGCACACAGGAATGTCATCTGGACGTCTGATCTGGAAGGAGAGAAGACATGGGAAATTTATGTTTGAACAAGGGACAGTATTTACGACTGAAAAGCAGAACAGAGACACCTTGGTCCAGGCTGAGTGGGGACCTCTGCCCTCTTCAGGTCAGAGGTCATGTAGTACAGGGGGGTACGTTTGGGCTGGTTAGTAGTAAATCAGGCCTAGTGGCCTGGTCCCTGTATCAGGGGGAGAGAAAGGGGGGAGGAAGATTTGCTTCTGCTGTTTGACCTCGGGGGGGAGAAATGTATAAGAACGGCAGCACTGCCTGATAAAAACACTCTCTCATGACACAGACGAGACTGCTGTGTACTGACTGGGTCTTCTTGCAAGAATAAATACTTTTAAAAGACTGTTTGAGTCTGAGTGTCTCTTATGCAGTGATAATGGTTGGTTGAAATTTTTTGCCACAACAGAGGTAAGAGTGATGAATACCTCACATGGGTTTTAGGCAGCATGTGGAAAGTGGCGCAGTGGCAGATCCAGCCTCCCTATGAGGGGGGAGTTGCTACAACATGGCGGGACTGCTTAAAGGAGACACGGGTCCACTCGTAAGGGGACCGTACCACGGATAATACACACAGGGGGAGTCCACGTAGGAGGCCTGCCTTGTGGAGCACCTATTCCAGTAAAGGATAGATTAAGTACCTGCAGTGGATTGGGTCGGTGAGTTCCTCCGCTAAACTGCGGACCCACAAGGGAATCATCCAGGGATCCGAATATGCAGAATCTCCTGGGGGAGAAAGCGCACAGTTTTACCTTGGCCGAGGGAAAGGGCGCTAGGTGCAAGACATCCACCTGGCCAGTCCGTCAGCGTGTTACAGAGTTCTACTGGCTCGGACCTGAGAAAACACGGGACGATACTGACTCAACTCTGAGATTGTAAAAATCTCACAAGGGTATTAGGTGTTGCCCAGCCCGCTGCTCTACATATGTCTGCTAGGGAGGTGCCCAAGAGGACGCAACACTCCTTGTTGAGCGTGCTCGGACCCGCAAAAAGGGGGGGGGCACGGCCTGGGTGTGATAGGCCAATAAAATGGCATCCATGACCTAGTGGGAAAGCCTCTGTTTGGAGACAGTGTTCCCTTTCCGCTGTTCGCCAAAGCAGACAAAGAGCTGTTCAGAACGTCTAAAGCTCTGCGTGCGGTCCTCCTCCAGGGGCAGTGCTTGCAGGTTCACTACCTGGTCTCTGACAGATGTGGTAGGAACCTTGGGCATGTAGCCCGGTCGCGGTCTTAGGATCACATATGTGTCTGCCGGACCAAACTCCAGGCAAGTGTTGCTAACAGAGAACGCTTGCAGGTCCCCGACACTCTTGATGGATGTGAGCGCGATCAGCAGGGCAGTCTTTTAGAGAGAGGGCCCTGAGTCCAACTGATTCTAGCGGCTCGAAGGGGGGTCTCTGAAGGCCCGTAAGGACCACTGAGAGACCCCAGGAAGGGAACAGGCTTGGCCGGGAGGGAATTAACCTCCGGGCGCCTCTTAGGAACCTGATGACTAAGTCGTGCTTACCCAAAGGCTTGCCGTCTACAGTGTTGTGGTGGACCGCGATGGCAGTGACATACACCTTTAGGGTGGAAGGGGACAGCCTCCCATCCAGCCTCTCTTGCAGAAATAAGAGCATTAATAATAATAATAATAATACATTTTATTTAAAGGCGCCTTTCTCGGCACTCAAGGACACCATACAGTGATACATAAGACATTTAAAAGCACCAAAATTGAATAAACAACAACATTAAAAAAAAGAGGTAGAGCAATTGATATCATGTGAGATTTTTGAACAGATGTGTTTTGAGTTGCTATTTGAAGTGGAAAAATGAATCGATGTTTCTAAGTTGGGGTGGTAATGAGTTCCAGAGACGGGGAGCAGAGCGGCTAAATGCTCTGCTCCCCATAGTGGTGAGACGGGCGGGGGGGACAGACAGGTGTATGAAGGAAGATGATCTAAGGGAGCGGGTGGATGTTGGACCATGGAGAAGATCAGACAGATATGGGGGGCAAGTTTGTGGATGGCCTTGAAATGTTAACAGAAGGATTTTGAATTGAATACTGGAACTGGACCGGAGCCAGTGAAGCTGTTGAAGAACAGGAGTGATGTGGTGAATAGAGGGGTTCGAAGTTATGATGCGGGCAGCTGAATTCTGGACCAGTTGAAGCTTATGAAGGGATTTGTGAGGGAGGCAGAAAAGGAGAGAGTTGCAGTAGTCCAAGCGGGAAGTGACAAGACTATGGACAAGAACGGCGGCAGTGTGTGGTGTAAGGGAGGGGCGGAGGCGATTAATGTTTCGTAGATGGAAATAGGCAGACCGGGTAATGTTATTGATGTGGGACTGAAAAGATAATGTGGTGTCAAGGATGACACCCAAACTCCTAACCTGGGGGGAGGGTGAAACGGAGGAGTTATCAATAGTGAGTGAAAAACTGTCGGTTTTGGATAAATTAGATTTAGTGCCAATGAGGAGAACCTCAGTTTTATCTCTGTTTAATTTGAGAACATTTTGGGAAAACCAGGTTTTTATTTCTGTAATACAGTCAGTGAGGGAGGTGGGCGGGGAAGTGAACGAAGGTTTGGTCGAGAGGTAGAGTTGGGTGTCATCAGCATAACAGTGGAATTGAATGTTAAATTTGCGGAATATATTGCCCAGGGGAAGGAGATAAATGATGAAAAGTGGGGGCCCCAGGACAGAGCCCTGGGGCACACCTGAAGTGACAGTAGAGGGACTGGATTTGAAAGACTTAAGTTGAACAAACTGAGTGCGGCCAGAGAGATAAGATGTGAACCAGTCTAACGGAGTGTGGGTGATGCCAATGGAAGATAATCTGTTGAGCATTGACCTAAATGCGTACCTCTGTGGGTCTTCGGCCCGGGAAGGACCCCAATTTGCGAACAAGCGCCACTTCAGGGCGTAAAGTTGCCTGGTAGAAGGGGCTCTGGCTTGGTTGATCATTTCTACGACGGTGCGGATGCCAGAGCATGCCCCGTCCCTGAGAAAAAAGGTCTTTCCTCAGGGGAATTTGAAAGGGAGGGGCTGTCGCGAGGAGTATGGAGGTCCGAGAACCAGGCCCGAGTAGGCCAATAGGGAGCCACTAGTGTGACTTGTTCCTCGTCCTCCCTGACCTTGCACAGCACCTGTGCAAGAAGGCTCACTGGGGGAAAATGTGTACTTGCGCAGACCCGCAGACCAGCTGTGTGCCAGTGCGTCTTCCCCGAGGGGAGCCTCTGTTCGGGCATACCAGAGCGGGCAGTGGGAGGTCTCTCAGGATGAAAACAGGTCTAACTTGGCATTGCCGAACCATTCCCAAATCAGCTGGACAGACTGGGGGTAAAGCCTCCACTCTCTGCTGGACAAGAGTTCTCGTGACAGCGTGTCCGCTATCATATTGAGGTTGCCGGGGATGTGAGTGGCACGCAGCGACCTGAGTCAGAGGTGGGGAGAAATCAACTGCATCCAGAAACTACACAGATGCGGAAACAAGTCTTTAAAAAGACGCGTCCTTAAAAGGACGCTCAACGCCAGCTGTGTATTCGCTCTTTTAGAAAAAATAACTCTTTTAACTGTGCTGTCGAAGCGTCCAGGGGCAAACTGCACTGCTGTGCAGAGGAGAAGAAAGCCGCTGTAATGCGCCGTAGATCCAACAGCAAGCAGTGTCAGAGGAACATGAACGGTGTGTAACTCGCAGCTGATTGCATACACGACAATCGGCTCCGAAGAAAATTTCTGAATGAACTCTACGTATTTCCTCGCCTTTATACCCGTATGTCCGGGGGCGGGGTATGCAAATACTGTCTGCCAACTTCGCATTGGCCTTTTTTCATAGATCAGAGGCATATTCGGCACTCAAGAGAGACCCCTAGTGTCGCTTCTCCGACACAATGTCGAGAGAGCGACAGACGGGGAACTTTGACTCCAGTGTTTTGCATTAAACTAAAGTCAAATAAGTAATTGGATTTTAAACAAAGGTTGTATTAAAGATAAGTGTTGACATAAAACATAAGGTATAATTATGGCAGCCACTCCTGTGGACATATTAGGATTAAAATATCCATTGTGTAAAGAATTTATAGATAAACTCTCAAACAAATGGCAAAAAAGAACCAAAGATATAATGACAAAATGGCCAAAGGAAGGGACATTTGATGTATCTTTGTGTGAGGAAATGGAAACATTGATAAAACATTACAAAACTAAAGATAAGAAAAAAAGATGAGTAAAAAAGGAGAAGAGGCCCTTGTCAAACCACCTCCATATGTGCCCTCAGAAGGTCAGTTCCCAATACTTAAGCAGCTTTAGAAAAAATTAAACTGAAATATGATATGATGATGTGAAAAAGAACTGTTAGGGCAAGTGAGAACAGAGGAAGAGGAGATTGAAGCAGAAGCGCAGGTAATAGAAGCACAAATACATAAAAGAATTAAAGAAACAGAAAAATGAATACATCATAATAGGTAAACATGGAGCAGCTTTGAGTATAACTGAGAGTGAATTTGTAAAAAAATGGTTTAATGTAGTAGATTCTGCTCCACGTGTTTCTTTATATTTAGGGAAAAATTGGAATGCAAAAGATTTGGGGCCAATGGTGAAAAAAAGCAAAAATGCCAATGGGAAACAACAGTAAATCCATTGATTTTTCATTCTGCTGACAAAAATTACATTAAAATGTTGTGTGGGACTTCATTTATGGGTACTCCTCAGGAAATAGTCATCAATAAAAAATACAAACGCAGATGATAACAACACAAAAATTGGTAGAGACTACTGATGCTGAACTATTTAAAGAATTGGAGCGTCAGGTACCAAATTAGTTATGTCTCAGCATGACACAGATGTAGGACTGGTAAATTCAGCCAATCCAATAAGAATACAACTTTAGCCAGGTGCACGTCTGCCAAAAATTTTTTAAAAAACATCACAGTACCCTTTGCGGCCTGAGGCTGAAACAGGCATAAAAGACACTATAGATGGTCTAGTAAAAGCAGGAGTATTAATGGAACAAACAGTTACTGTAATATTCAAATTTTGCCTGTGATCAAAGCAAACAAATCTAAATGGCGCCTTGTTCATGACTTACGAGCAATCAATGATATAGTACAAAATTGGCCGGCTGATGTTCTAAATCCGCACACGCTGCTGACAAATGTCCCTCCTGATGCCAAATACTTTACTGTGATTGATTTATGCTCCGCCTTTTTCAGTATTCCGGTGGTAGAGGAAAGTAGACACTAATTTGCATTCACGTATGCTGTAAGCAGTATACCTATACCAGAAAGCCACAATGGAAATGCTAACATGTCAAGATAATGGGAAAGAGAAATTAAAAAGAAGGATTTTGTAACTGGAGTATGAAAGCATTCCAGAGGAACATAGATCAAAGGCAATCAAAGAGCTTGACTTGGATAAAGATGAACTGCCAATGGAAAGAGTACTTGTCTGCACTGGTGCACGGAAAAGGATAAATACACCTTTAAGTTATTCATAAAGGAGCATCCTCACACAAGACGTGTGATGTTGTCTGTGGTTAGTTCCATCTATTAACCTTGGGGTTTCTTTCACCATTAACTCTGCCTGTAAATCAGGTGCTCCAAGAGATGTGCAAGTGAAATGTTGGCTGGGTTGATAAGATTCCACAGGTCTTCTCTCAGCGATGGACGAGATGACTGGCTAACTTGCACTGTATAGCAGAAATGATGAGGCATCTAGGGGTCTATGTGCTGAAGAATTTTTAGCATGTAAGAGATGGCTTAAGGGACCTGATTTTCTTTTAAAGGAAGAAGAATGGACCAAGTCCAACAGGAATCAGTTGTCAATACCTCCAGATGACCCAGAGGTCAAAGTGGAATGCACGGCACATGCCTTTGCCTGTCAGGTTTCAAAGTCTCCTACCAGTCAGTTTCTAAGCTATTTTTCTGATTTTGCAAGATTAAAACCCCTGTAGCATGGATACTCAAGGTCAAGTAGATGCTTATGCAGCTTGTGAAACAGAGGAGGGCTTTACAGGCATCTACATGTGCAAAAGAAGTTTTAGACACTGAAGTAAATAGATTTCATGTAGCTCCTCGTGGCTCCTGGTTGATGGGAAGAGTAATTAAAACCTTAAAACAGGGCAGCTGGATAGGCCTGTGTCCAAAATCTGTTTACTGCTGGAAGCTTAGCACTGAAGCTGAATCGGAATTCCCATACAAAGACATTTGTGGCTCTTTTTATGTATGTTATTTAATTGTGAATTTACATTATTACAATTATGGGGCCGGGGTGTAGGAGCCAAATGTAATGATTGTCCAATCCACTAGATGGCGGTGTAGGTGTGGTCACCTGTTAAAATCACATTATATTTAAACTTCCTTTGTATCTGGAAGGGACAGGTGGTGGGAACGTATGGTTCTTACCATAGATCCACATGCTTAAACTTTGTAGGATATATATTTCATTAAATGGACAACAAAGCATTTGAAATGGATATCACTGTGTGGACATTGTTTATTCCAAACTATGATTAAAGAACATCTTATCACCATGCCCTGGCTTATTATATATACATCACATTTCATTAACCTTAACATTAACATTTAATGAAGAGTTAGGGTCATATTTAACTTTATCAGAAATTTAAATATGAAAATATTTAGCCTTCCATGTTTACAATAAACAAATGTACAGATTGTGTAATTATTATACAGATTATGTGTAGTATTTAGCAATGCCTATTGCCTACAGACTGAGCTCTATGCTGGGTTTCCATCCTTGTGTTTAGCATTTTTAAAAGCGCATTTTGAAAGATTTTGCTATATAAAATGTAAATCATTGCACACTGCATCTAGTGCATTGTCTAAAGGGAGTCCGCAATGATTATGGAGCATTTAAATGACCTCCTTAAGATATTGCTTTGGGAAGAGTTGTACTGTATTGGAGTACAACCACATTTCCAGAAAAGTTGGGACATTTTGTGAAATGCAATAAAATCTAGAATCTGTGATGTTAATTATCTTTCAACTTTATTTAACTGAAAAAAGCACAAAGAAAATATTTCCAATATTTTCACTGACCAACTTATTTGTGTTTTGTAAATAAACAAATTTAGATTTTGATGGCTGCGACACACTCCAAAAAAATTTTGACAGAGAAAAATTCATTTTTAAAATGTTTAATTATTACAATTATTATTATTCTATAATTATTATTATTTTTAACTATCCTATTTCATTGATCTATTTGATTTATTTTTGCTATTATTTATATGCCCTTTTTTCTGTTATTATAATTTTTTCTAATATTATTAATAATTATTTCTTTATTAATATTTTTTACTTTTTATCTGTTTTTGCATTGTTTGTAGTATTTGAATTATTTGCATATTTGTAATACATTTGCTGCAGTTGTACATTTGTAATGTTTTGTGCTATACTTGTTAACCGCTATAATCTCTTAGTGTTCTTGCTAATTGAATCCAGGTGATTATCCTTAATTAGTCTACAAAGAAAAGAGTGAATGTTTGCTGGAATATGAGCACTGAGGAAAGCAACTTGCTGAAACATCTGCTTGTGCTTTCTAGTTTTTAATCCACATGCACCTTACACTTTTTTGTAGCATGCAGGGTGAATACAATATTTTTGCTTGACTTTTCTAAGTCTGTACTCAATTCAGTATGCGGTTAGCTTGTTTGTTTGAAAACCTTTCTATAAAATATCTAATCATGATAAACTTTTGGATGTCTACAATAAATATTGAGTAAGAGTTTATGCTCTGATATACCTCTGAATGTCCGGCGTGCATGCAGCTTCATCCTGATAAGCAAGTTTTAAGTTGTAAAAGGTCACAAACAATGCTGCCTGGCCAACAAATGCCTCTGAACATGGGCCCAGGACAACTTCCCTTTCGACTGACAACATCCACTTGCTTGGGGTCATGGATTCACCTATTAAAAAATATGTAAGGGCATAAATTAATAAGTGTTGTTAAAGTATGGTTCATGGGTAGCTCATGTTAACTAATAAAGACACTGACACTATAATACTATAAACTAAAAACACAGAAAGCTGAAAGAGGTTTCTAGCATTTAAATAGGCTCGGAGAAGCTGGTGCCTTTCTGCAAGTGTTGCACATACGTTTTTGAAGTTGCACAATTTTCTAGCATTTTCATCCATAAGCGAATGAGTGGTCCAAATTGTTTAATAAGCTCTGGGAAATGGCACAAGTAGTGATGTTTAGGCTTGAGGGGCTTAGAAGGGAAAGTCACATGCCTAAAATAATCCACACTTCTGATTCTGGATCCTTAATCTGGTGTCCAACAATAACTGGTAAAAGTCTTAGAAGACACCAGTTCTGAAAAGCGTGACCACAAAGCATCTCTCTCGGAGTAAATCTCAGCTGGTTTATTGGCAGCATCATTTCCTGTGTATTCAAACTGTTTAATATAGTGATTAAGATCTGTGAAAGTAAAGCATTTCTCTTGATTTACCAAGTAATCAATGTACAGCTTAAGATCAGATGCCACAACACCCTCAAAGAGGACATGGCCAAGGCAGAGGGGCAAGCCAAGCTGACAAACATGAAAATAATTCTGCTGATTGAAAATGGAGAGTTAAATTTAAATTATTGCCACTGGCAGCAAGTTCTTGAATGTTTCTTTCGTAAGACTCCACAGTTCGCTTCATAGCAGGTTACAAAGGTGTGGCAAGAAATGTGCTCTGTCAATGGTGCAATACCTGCAGATAAGTAGGCTTTGGCTAAAGTCCTCGACAAAACCACCAATGGTGTGGGATCCCAGGTTGTCACCTATGATGGAACACAAAGAAGCTTTCACAGTTTTGCCATCATTCACAACAACACCATTCTCTTCAAGATTTTCAATTAGTGATCTAAAAACATGAGCTGGTCCAAAATGCTTGCTCATTACACAAAAAAGACAAGTTCCATGTGGTTTATGTTTGACCTGTTGTGAGGTAAAATATCAGACAAAATATCAGATAAACTGCCAGCAATTTGTGTTTCTTTTTACCTAAACCCAGAGGATTTACCATTTCAAATGAATCAAACCCAGAGATGATGGATCAGTTTGAAACAGAGAATTTTCAGAAAACTTCTTACATGCTTTACTTCCTGAAACAGACCATTTTCAGCTGTTTGTGAAATTGTGAGTGCATCTGTTCATATTGATCCTTCACAGACTGGCAATGAAACAGAGCACTGATGGTCTGCTTAACTGGGACATACTGAGCAAAGCACTCTTTCCCATTTCTTTCACTA